>NW_024115880.1:0-25354 GCF_003073215.2 Triticum urartu | reverse complement strand
GCAAATGGATGTCAAAACTGCATTTCTTAATGGATATCTTAAAGAAGAGTTGTATATGATGCAACCAAAAGGTTTTGTCAATCCAAAAGGTGCTAACAAAGTGTGCAAGCTCCAGCGATCCATTTATGGACTGGTGCAAGCCTCTCGGAGCTGGAATATACGCTTTGATAGTGTGATCAAAGCATATGGCTTTATACATACTTTTGGAGAAGCCTGTATTTACAAGAAAGTATGTGGGAGCTCTGTAGCATTTCTGATATTATATGTAGATGACATATTGTTGATCGGAAATGATATTGAATTTCTGAATAGCATAAAAGGAAACTTGAATAAGAATTTTTCAATGAAAGACCTCGGTGAAGCTGCTTATATATTGGGCATCAAGATCTATAGAGATAGATCAAGACGCTTAATTGGACTTTCACAAAGCACATACCTTGATAAAGTTTTGAAGAAGTTCAAAATGGATCGAGCAAAGAAAGGGTTCTTGCCTGTGTTACAAGGTGTGAAGTTGAGTCAGACTCAATGCCCGACCATTGCAGAAGATAGAGAGAAAATGAAAGCCATTCCCTATGCTTCATCCATAGATTCTATCATGTATGAAATGTTGTGTACCAGAACTGATGTGTGCCTTGCTATTAGTTTAGCGGGGAGGTACCAAAGTAATCCAGGAGTGGATCACTGGACAGCGGTCAAGGACATCCAGAAATACCTGAAAAGAACTAATGATATGTTTCTCGTTTATGGAGGTGACAAAGATCTCGTCGTAAACGGTTACGTTGATACAAGCTTTGACACTGATACGGATGACTCAAAGTCACAAACCAGATACGTATTTTTATTGAATGGTGGAGCTGTCAGTTGGTGCAGTTCCAAGCAGAGTGTGGCGGGATCTACATGTGAAGTGGAGTACATAGCTTCTTCGGAAGCAGCAAATGAAGGAGTCTGGATGAAGGAGTTCATATCCGATCTAGGTGTCATACCTAGTGCATCGAGTCCAATGAAAATCTTTTGTGACAATACTGGTGCAATTGCCTTGGCAAAGGAATCCAGATTTCACAAGGAACCAAGCACATCAAGAGACGCTTCAATTCCATCCGCGACCAAGTCAAGGAGGGAGACATAGAGATTTGCACGATACATACAGATCTGAATGTTGCAGACCCATTGACTAAGAATCACTCACGAGAAAAACATGATCAGCACCAAGACTCCATGGGTGTTAGAATCATTACTGTGTAATCTAGATTATTGACTCTAGTGCGAGTGGAAGACTAAAGGAAATATGCCCTAGAGGCAATAATAAAGTTGTTATTTATATTTCCTTATATCATGATAAATGTTTATTATTCATGCTAGAATTGTATTAACCGGAAACTTAGTACATGTGTGAGTACATAGACAAACTGAGTGTCACTAGTATGCCTCTACTTGACTAGCTCGTTAATCAAAGATGGTTAAGTTTCCTAAACCATAGACATGAGTTGTCATTTGATTAACGGGATCACATCATTAGAGAATGATGTGATTGACTTGACCCATTTGTTAGCTTAGCACGATTATCGTTTAGTTTGTTTCTATTGCTTTGTTCATAACTTATACATGTTCCTATGACTATGAGATTATGCAACTCCCGAATACCGAAGGAACACTTAGTGTGCTATCAAATGTCACAACGTAACTGGGTGACTATAAAGATGCTCTACAGGTGTCTTCGATGGTGTTTGTTGAGTTGGCATAGATCAAGATTAAGATTTTTCACACCAATTGTCGAAGAGGTATCTCTAGGCCCTCTCGGTAATGCACATCACTATAAGCCTTGCAAGCAATGTGAATAATGAGCTAGTCATGGGATGATGCATTACAGAACGAGTAAAGAGACTTGCCAGTAACGAGATTGAACTAGGTATTGAGATACCGACGATCGAATCTCGCGCAAGTAACATACCGATGACAAAGGGAACAACGTATGTTGTTATGCGGTTTGAACGATAAAGATCTTCATAGAATATGTAGGAACCAATATGAGCATCCAGGTTCCGCTATTGATTATTGACCGGAAGTGAGTCTCGGACATGTATACATAGTTCTCGAACCCGTAGGGTCCGCACGCTTAACGTTCGGTGACGATCTGTATTATGAGTTTATGTGTTTTGATGTACGGTAGGTAGTTCAGAGTCCTGGATGTGATCATGGACATGACGAGGAGACTCGAAATGGTCGAGACATAAAGATCGATATATTGGCAGGCTATGTTTGAACATCGGAATGGTTCCGAATGAGTTCGGGCATTTACCGGAGTACTGGGGGGCTACCGGAACCCCCAGGGGAGTCAATGGGCCTTATTGGGCCTTAGTGGGAGAGAGGAGGAGGCGACCAAGGTGGAGGGCGCGCCCCCAAGCCCAATCCGAATTGGGTGGGGGGCCGGGCCCCCTTTCCTTCCCTCTCTCTCCCACTTCCTTTCTCTCCTACTCCAACTAGGGAAGGGGGAATCCTGCTCCCACCGGGAGGAGGACTCCCCCTTGGGCGCGCCATGAGAGGGCTGGCCCTCCCCCTCCTCCACTCCTTTATATACGGGGAGGGGGCACCCCATAGACACACAAGTTGATTGTTTAGCCATGTGCGGTGGCCCCCTCCACAGATTTCCACCTCAGTCATATCATTGTAGTTCTTAGGCGAAGCCCTGCGTCGGTAACTTCATCATCATCGTCATCACGCCATTGTGCTGACGAAACTCTCCCTCGACCTCAGATGGATCTAGAGTTCGTGGGACGTCACTGAGCTGAACGTGTGCAGATCGCGGAGGTGCCGTACCTTCGGTGCTAGGATCGGTCGGATCGTGAAGACATGCGACTACATCAACTGTGTTGTCATAACGCTTCCGCTTACGGTCTACGAGGGTACGTGGACAACTCTCTCCCCTCTCGTTGTTATGCATCACCTAGATGGATCTTGCGTGTGTGTAGGATTTTTTTTGAAATTACTGCGTTCCCCAACAGAAAACGAGAGGCAAATGGAGAATAATGTAAATGCAAGAGATGACAGCTTATGTTAGGTACTTGGTAGGCTTGATGAAGATCCTCCTCGGCAACGGCGCCAGAAATTCTTCCTACTACTTCTTGACCTTGTGTTGGTTTTTCCCTTGAAGAGGAAAGGGTGATGTAGCAAAGTAGAGATAAGTATTTCCCTCAGTTAAGAACGAAGGTATCAATCCAAAATGACGAACACACAAGTCTCCAGTGATAGCACCTACACAAACAAACAAATACTTACACCCAGCACGATAAAGGGGTTGTCAACCCCTTCACGATTACTTGCAAGGATGAGATCTGATAGAGATAGGTATAAAAGAAAAAAGTGCAAAATAAAGTAAAGGTAAATAAATTGCAGCAAGGTATTTTTGGGTTTTTGGTTTTATAGATCCGAAAATAATATGATAAAAATATACCCGGGGAGGGCATAGTTTTCACTAGAGGCTTCTCTCTCGAAAGAACGCATACCGTGGGTAAACAAAATATTGTTGAGGAATTGATAGAAAAGCGAATAATTATGATGATATATAAGGCAAGGATCATGAATATAGGTATCACATCTATGACAAGTAGACCGACTCGTGTCTGCATCTACTACTATTACTCCACACATCGACCGCTATCCTGGATGCATCTAGTGTATGAAGTTAACAAGAACGGTGTAACGCCTTAAGCAAGATGACATGATGTAGAAGGATAGACCCAATCAATAGGAACAAACCCCGTCTTTTTATCCTTAATGGCAACAATATAATATGTGTCATGTCCCTTTCTGTCACTGGGAATAAGCACCGCAAGATTGAACCCATTAGAAAGCACCTCTCCCATGGCAAGAAAAATCAATCTAGTTGGCCAAACCAAATCAATAGATCGGAGAGAAATATAAAGCTATCTTAATCATGCATAAAAGAATTCAGAGAAGACTCAGATAATATTCATAGATAATCTAATCATAAACCCACAATTCATCGGATCTCAACAAACGCACCGCAAGAGAAGATTACATTGAATAGATCTCTAAGAACATCGAGGAGAACATTGTATTGGAGATCAAAGAGAGAAGAAGTCATCTAGCTACTAGCTATAGACCCGTGGGTCTGTGGTAAACTACTCACACATCATCGGAAGGGCAGCAAGGTTGATGTAGAAGCCCTTCGTGGTCGAATCCCCCTCTGGCAGTGTACCAGAAAAGGCCTCTAGATGGGATCTCACGAGGACAAAAACTTGCGGCGGTGGAAGAGTATTTTTGGTGTGCCCTCCGGTATACGGGGAATATTTGGGTATTTATAGAACAAAGATTGGGGTTAGAGGAGCATCAGGGGGGGCACAAGCCTAGGGGTGCGCCCTCCGAGCTTGTCGCCAACTGGTGGCCCCTCTAACCTCCTCCCGAAGGTTCCTATGTGTCTTCTGGTTCAAGAAAAATCCTCAAAAAAATCCGTTCCGTTTGGTATTGATTTTCTGTAAAAGAGAAAAACAAGGAAAGAACAACAACTGGCACTTGGCACTAGGTTAATAGAATTAGTCCCAAAAAAGATATAAAATAGCATAATAATGCATATAAAACATCCAAGCTGGATAATATAATAGCATGAAATTATAGATATGGTGGAGACATATCAATCATGTCCGAGTAAACTCCAAGCCATGCCTTCAAGAAGGAGATGCCCAAAATGCCACCATTCCTAGATATAACCAACAAGGGCCAAACCTAGCGTTTTCACTCAGGAGCTCGAGACTGGGTACTTGAGAAGCACCACCAAATCAAAGTCATCATGTGTTGCCGACTCCACTTTCCACAAACTAAATTGGCACATGCATGCATGACCCTTGCCTGAGATGCAAAAGAATCATTGATGTGGGAGAAAGGTCATTGGCGCAGCCAAAATTCCTGTTTAGGATGATCTGGCAGCGCCACACCGACCTCACTAGTGGCATCCGGTAGTACATCTACATGAGATGACACCACCATGCTACTTGTGATATGATGGCTTTATTTTTCATGCATTTTTAGAGCTCAATTATTGTATGTTCTCTTTATATATTATGTCTCCTTGAACCAAATAGTTGTCCATTATGCATGTTTACCAGTATTTACACTTTTCCTTGTGGGCATTGCACATTTACTATTTTAGTTGGTTTTTATTAGTTTTCTTTGTTTTCTTGCATTTACAAGTGTTTTGGAGCAACCTAGGACCAAGCACGATGAAAGGACCAAGGACGGGATTGATACGGAGTCAGCCAGGGGTCAGACTTAGCCATTTGGAAGGTCAACAAAGTCATTTTCTCCAAAGTTATCCAAATCAATATCTATGGACAGAAATGGATCAGCGTCGTTCATACGAATCCAACGAGCCCAAGAACATCAAATTCCGAGTTCGTATGAAGAAATGGCGGCCATTTTACCGGAGGAGGACAGACTGAAAGACGATGTTCCGAACGACCACACATGGTCGTTTGAGCGGTCGTTTGGCATGGACATAGCTCTGGAAGTTGCCCTGCGAGACGGGATTCTTCACCGATTTCATCCATGTTCGATCCCACGGGATCCTTGGCTCGTAAAGAAGAGATTGGGGGAGGATTGCGCTCAAGAAGAGCCCTTGGATGAAGCCCGTCAAGAGAGGAGGCTAGGGAGGCTCTCTCTATATGTCATCTTTAACCCTAGCCGCCGCCAATAATCATTCATCATCCATCTCATTCATCCACCACCATCTCCATTGCTACTCCACCACCAAGAGGAGGAAGGGACAACCACCAAGGGAAGAGGAGGAGGCTCCACCACTCATACGAATCCAACGAGCCCAAGAACATCAAATTCCGAGTTCGTATGAAGAAATGGCGGCCATTTTACCGGAGGAGGACAGACTGAAAGACGATGTTCCGAACGACCACACATGGTCGTTTGAGCGGTCGTTTGGCATGGACATAGCTCTGGAAGTTGCCCTGCGAGACGGGATTCTTCACCGATTTCATCCATGTTCGATCCCACGGGATCCTTGGCTCGTAAAGAAGAGATTGGGGGAGGATTGCGCTCAAGAAGAGCCCTTGGATGAAGCCCGTCAAGAGAGGAGGCTAGGGAGGCTCTCTCTATATGTCATCTTTAACCCTAGCCGCCGCCAATAATCATTCATCATCCATCTCATTCATCCACCACCATCTCCATTGCTACTCCACCACCAAGAGGAGGAAGGGACAACCACCAAGGGAAGAGGAGGAGGCTCCACCACCATGACCCCCAGCCTCTGTGTTGGTGCCCTCGCGCAGGCGCCGCCATCACCGGTGGCACCCCCCATCTCCATCACCACCGGCGCGGCCACCATTTCGTCACTATCACCACCACTAACGACTACACCACCACCGCCACTAGTGAATAAATCCTCCTTTCCTCCTTTTTATACGTACACAAAATGCCCTCTATGTTTTCTGTGTTTTTTCTTTATTTTTTTGTTTCATGTTTTCTTTTTTTTCTTAAATGTGTGAAATTTTTACAAATAGACGTTATTTTTCCTAATTCATGAACCTTTTCTTCAAGTTAATGAATTTTTTTTCAACTCTATGAACTTTTTTTTCAATTTCAATGAACTTTTTTCAAGTTCGATGAACTTTTTTTCAATTTCAATGGGCTTTTTTCAAGTTTGATGAACTTTTTTTTAATTTCAATGAACTTTTTAACGTTTTGATGAACTTTTTTTAAAAATCAATGAACTTTTTTTAAAATCTGATGAACTTTTTTCAATTCAACCAACTTTTTTTCAAATCCAATGAAGTATTTTCAATTTGATTAACTTTTTTTCATCCAATGAACTTTTTTTCAAATCCGATGAAATTTTTCAAAATTGATGAACTTTTTCAGATTTGTGAACTTTTCTTTCAAAATCGATGAACTTTTTCAATAATATATGATTTTTTTGAGAAACATATTCACAATTGTAAAAAAACTGGAGGCCGGTCTTTTTCCTGAACCAACAGCACAACACAACCCCAAAAAAACCTGCGAGCAGAGTGTGATTTTCTTCAGCGAGCGAGCGAACAAAAAGGAGCGAGTGAGCGATCTTCTTAACGGGCCACGGGCCATGGCTGGTCGCTGTAGGCGGCACTTCTCCAACGGGCGCCTACAACATCCAATAGAAGCTCCCATCATCTATAACGCACACTCTCTGTCTAATAATCCAGCGAGGGAGCTTGGGCGCCTACATCGACCAATAGGAGCTCCCATCATCCGTGACGCACACTCTCTGTCTAATAAGTCAGGGAGGGAGCTTGCTAGGAGAAACCCCCGAGGGGTACGAGATAGCCGATCAGGCCTTTTACTGTGCCTTTCCCTCCCTCATCCCATAAGCCAAAACATGTCCCATAATATAAGAGCGTTTTTTACACTAATGTAATATTAAAATGCTTTTTATATTTTAGGACCGAAGGAGTAATTTAAAAAAATGATGTGCACATAGTTTACGAACCTTTTTTGTGCACATGGTTTTAGTTCGTGTGGACACAAGATCCTTTTACAAAATATCATAGATTAGTCATAGAAAAAATAAAAACATAAATTAGTTACAATATATATAAATTTAAAAACTTATGCACAGAAAAAAAAGTGTTGTGATGTTTGTACCTAAAATGCCATACAAAGAAGGAATTACTGTGATGTGCTAAAAAAATTGTCCACGAAATGGACGCATGAAACCATCGGGAACGGGCCTTCTTCGAAAATGGCGCTAACAGCAAAGGTGCAGGCACCAAGTAGACTAATCGGCGCTGAAGGCGCCTCCCGCGTCAATCGGCGCTGCAACTGGGCCGGCCCATTAGATGTTTAACTATGAAAAAGTAATCTGGAGATACTGTAGCGTTGAGTACTGTAGCAAATACAATACTGTAGCGCCCTGTTCACCGTAGCGCCCCGGTTTATTGGTCTACTTTTTTTTCAAACATTTTATGAAACAAAGAATACATACGCCGAACAAAAATGCAAGCACACATTCAACATTTTTTAATATACATTGACCAATTTTTAAAAACAGTGAACTTTTTTGTAACAAAACGCTAAACAAATTTCAAATACACAATGAACATTTTCTACTATATGTTGAACAATTCTTAATATGTATAATGAACAAATTATAAATACAAAATGGAAATTTTCTAATGTATGTTGAACAATTTCGTAATATATGATGAATATTTCTGTACTACACGATGAAACATTTTATATGCATGGTGAATTTTTCATAATATATGATGAAATTTTTTATAAATACACGGTGAAATTTTTATACTACAAAAAGGATAATAGAGAGAAGAAAAAGAAAAAAGGAAAGAAAAAAAAAGAAGGAAAAGGAAAAATAAATCTAAAAAGAATAAAACCCAGTTCAAAAAAAGAGAGAAAGGGGTTCATGGAACCTTCTAGAAGGTTCCCTAAGTCTTTTTACAAATGGGCGCACACCCCCTTTTCGCGCTGGTCCGGCCCATCAACGTTTTGTTTCTGTTTTCAAAAACGCAAAAGAGGTACGGCAAACGTGAATGGAACTGGCGACCTCACGCGTCAAGGTACACTGCAGTGACCACCCCGCCACCAACCTCATAAGTTTGCATACATCTTTCTTGTTCTTTTCTTCCTTCTATTTTTTTTCCTCGTTCGACGAACTATTTCTACAAAATCTATGAACTTTTCCTCAAAATTGATGATTATTTGGTAGAGCGAGCGAACTTAGCGAAGAGGGTGAGGGAGTGATGTTTAAATGGGCCGCCCCACGAAGGTGGCGCTGTGGGCGCTGGTTTCTCCAAGTGGCACTTAAGGCGCTAATTAGGAGCTCCCTATAGAAACCACCCAGATACTAGCGTCCAAAAATTAAGTGCCTATATGCGATCACATTAGATCGCCAGGTGAACTGGCTCGCGTCGACAGAGGACTCGAAAATGCTAGACCTACTTAACCATCCCCCCTAGTGGGGTGGGCCTCTTCACCCCACAACTTCCAATCCTAATTCTCCACATAAGCAAGCACGTAAACATTACTCGTGAGGATTTGGGTTCTAACCCGATTCTCCGCACCGAAGTTTTTTTTTGGCTAATTTATTCTTTCACACACTGACATGTGGGACCTTTACAATATTTGCTACATAAACTATTTAACTGGTCAACAGAGTGCAAATGCTCTACGATGAGTCGGTGACCGTATGATTGCTTTGTATATATGATAACTGTAACGAGCGTATTTCAAAGTCCGATGACCTGTACTGTGCTTTGAGCTCAATTTCAGTAACTGTCAATGTATTTACCTAAAAAAACTACTCCCTATCCAAAATAATTGTTGTAGTTCTAATCGAAGGCTAAATTTAATTAGTTCAAAGCTGCGACATTTATTATAATTATTTATTATAATTATGGATCGGAGGGAGTAGAAAATAAGCCCCGAACCCAACGACCATCATCAGAACGAAAAGCTTGATTCCATCGATGGATCAAGTGCCTCACCAAATCACAGGCGCTTTCTCACAAACATCAACGAAAAGCAAAGGTCAGGTCGACACATCATCCATAGCCGCATCCGTAAGTGTGGAATTATTGCGTCATCCATACAGCGAAAACATAAGAGTTCAATACAGCACCAAAACAAACCAACCACTACCACCACTACCATCTCTGTCACATACTACAACATGCATGATCGATCCTACTTGAGGCATTTCATTCCCCCAAACAGAGTCACTGGTTCCTGGCTCCCCTGCTCCTGATCGATCTTCGGTAGCGCCGTAGGGGGGGAGGAGACAGACGCGCACGTACGGAGATGGACTAGAAGGAGGAGGCGGCGGCCAGGAAGTCAGCGGGCAGGAGCAGCGCAAGGTAGCCGGCGAGCAACGCCGCCAGTGCGACGCCGGCGGTCGCCGTCGAGGAGGCGGTGCCGGCGCTGGCCGCCTGCTGCGCGCGGGAGTTGGCCGTCGACGCCGTGTTGTCCTTGGCTGCGAGGAAAGCGAAACCGGCGATTGTTATTGTTAGATCGACAGAGTGACAGGCAGCAGGACTACGGAGGGACATGAGTTGCAGGCGGCTTGATTAATTTCCAGACACACGTACGTTACGGCAAGGGAAAAGGTCTGTGAAAAGCGCCATTGATGGCAACAAGCACATGGGCTATGGTCCTATGGTTCAAACATCTTTCGGCGAGTTACGCTCGACGTAACTTAGTTTTCACAGTGCTAATGAATCAGTGGTGCAACCTCTGATCCATAATAAGTGTCGCAGTTTTGAACAAACCGCAATTTGAAACTACGAGTCTGGTAGAAGAGGAGGTGGGGAACGGGATGGCTCAGTCACCTGGAGCTGCAGCGGAGCCCTTGTCGCCGCCGGGGCTGAAGATGGCGGCGTCCTTGGAGTTCGGAGGGAGGTGCAGCAGCTCTGCACACATAAAGTATAGCCAACAGTCAGTAGTGCTTCAGTAGTTCAGTTCATGTCAGTACAAATGAAGAAACGAAACGGGCTCCCATAATAGATCGACAGCCTTGCTGTATAGGTTGGTTGGCGCCTGCAGTGTGCCGGGTTCTGTAAAGAAAGGGAAGTAATTTGGGACGTCGACGGGTGCCAGTGGCGTCCAAGTCGTGATGCGACCGGCCCTGTCACGGGCCAGACCGAACAAGCCACAGGGCATCTATAGCTAGCCTGCACGAGACGTCCCTCCAAAATACAGCCACGAGACGTATGCCATTTGTGCCGTGGAGCGTGACACGGCGGCGGGATGGTCGGCGACGAGGTCGGTGATATGATATGCATGTGGGGAGGTAGGTAGAGCCGTAGAGGAGGGAGACGTACCTGGGCAGTGGGAGACGTTGGCCTTGGTGTTGCGGCAGGCGGAGGGGAGGGCGAGCGCGAGGGAGGCGTTGATCTTGATGCCCAGGTTGGGGTCGTCCTTGTCCTTGACCAGCACGCACAGGCACTTGGGGCTCTTGTCCAGCACCTGGCTCAGCCCGCCGCAGCAGTCCGGCGCCGGCGACCGCGCCTGCCCCTGCACGTACTGCAGGCACGGCGCCAACCCCACCAGCTGCTCCGCGCACTCGCTCCGGTCCGCGTCCATGTCCGCCCCCACGCGCGCCGCCATCACCGCCCCCATCATCACCACCACCACCATCACCGGCCACTGCACCGCCGTCGCCATGATGCCACCTTAGAGTGGGTGTGTGAGAGTGAGTGAGTGAGTGAGCTGGGGTGGGGGGTTGGTGAGGCCGGGGTGAACTGTTATAGCGGGCGGGGGTGGGGGAAGGCGGCGAAGGCGTGAACTAGACATCTTGACGTGCCCGCATCGCACCACGTACGTACACGGGCAGGCACGCTGCTCCGCACTTTGATGCGTGCGTGCGTGCGTGGCTGATCGACGGCTCTCTACACGCCGCAGGAGCACCTACTAGGGTTTGCATGCGTTGCAGTGGGAAAACGGTAAAGACGGGCTCACACGCACGCATGTCGAACAGCGATTCCCAGGAGAGAAGCGAGCCTTGCCGTGTTCGAACATGCACATTCAGGAAAGGTGGCAGAAACGTGAGAACTGTGACTGACTGTAAGGTTTTAACCGCTCGCTCGATCGGCGCCGTGGTCTCGCCACCATCTCCTCGTTCCGGCTGGCCGGCCAGGGACCCGGTGCACTTGATTTCTTGACGACATGCGGGGCGGGTAGATGGGAGCAGCAGCAGCCAATAACTCCGGCATTCATGCTAGCAGATGCAACTGTGTCGCAGTCGCACACTCAAGCCCGTCTGAACTCTGAATCTACCTCCATGTGGATGGCCTGCAGCGCTGCGAACGAGCCTGCCTGCCTGCCTGCCACCAACACCAAGCAGAGGAATTATTGTGCCTCATGTTGCTGTTGGATCTTGTTACTGTAACCAAGTTCCCCTGGGTGGAAAATTGACTGCCTTCCCTCTCTCCTTTCAGTAAGGCTCTCACTTCTTAGCAGAGGAGTTAAAGAGCAAGATGACATAAACAATGTTGATGCATAGCAACAAGAGATACCTAGAAAAATGGAGCGGCAACAGGAGACGTGATGAGGCTCGAGTGTTGGGATAGATGCAGGATGCCACGTGTCCAATTCGGCAAACGGAACTACTAGTACGTGTCAGGTGTCACAAGCAGGTTGTAAACTTGGAGGGTACGGTTCACTGCGGGGAAAACCCATCGTGTGAGTAGAGTGTGTGGCCAGAGACCACCCAACATGCAGAGGCTGGCACTGGCAGCGAGCATCTAGCCGAGAAGGCGCAGGAGCTATAAATCTGCACATATGCAGAATGTTAAACACGCTACAGTATCTTTGGCATGAATCTGCTGCCACCTTTGGTACCACCAGTTATGTGCCACTTGCTAGCTAGTTCGCGCTCCAAATCTGAAGGCTGAAGCAGCAGCAGTGCGAGTGCAAGCAGCCTCGGCTGGGGATCCAAGTAAAGACAAGGTTTGTGAAAACCACTACAATACATTTTTTTGCAGAAAACACCATATCTTCCGTAATCTTTTTGCAGAAAGCATTGATCGACGGATCGGGTTCAGTTAAGCTTGTTTATGACAGGTGGGGCCTTTTTTTTGCGTACGTGGCACCGTCGGCCGTCCCGACAGCCGTTAGACGGCGTTTGACGGTGCCGTATGCCTCTGTTTGATGGACCGGTCAAAAGACCGGTCGGTGCTGCTCCCACTCCCCACTCTGTCTCGCTGCTCTCTCGCTCACTCCTCCTCTGTCTTGCTCCTCTGCTTTGGTCGCCGCACCCATCGCCGCGTCGCCGCACCCCCGCCGCGTCGCAATGGTGCCCTGGAGCGATGGGTCCGATAGCAGCGAGCACACCGTGGAGTACGTCAGCTCAGGTTCTGACGACGGCAGAATTAAGGTAAGTTCAAATTTTTAGGGTTAGGGTTTGTGATTTGGGGGATTTCTTGAATGAGCTTGTTTGCTGACATGTGGATCAAATCTCTGGTATTCCTATGCACTACAGATCCCTGCTACCACTGAAGACTCCGATTTCGAGGGACCTGAAACGGAGTTGCTTGTTCTCTGCAATGAACATGGGAAGGCCGCAGAAAGGCGTGTTGCTTTCGAAGGAATCCACACTGGCGGGAGGTTTCTTTGCTGCGCTGAGAAGGTATATTGTGATTTGTTTTCTCTGGATCTGCCTTTGTTTGTGCTCTGCCTTTGTTTTCTCTAGATCTGTACTGTGGAGGCAGGCATTGCAGTTTAGTGTTAAGTTTAGTTGTATTGTTTAGTTAGGAAAGTGGATCAGAAGCAATTGCTTACTCTGGCAGCATCTTTTCCCCTTGGTCTGGCAACATTGTTAAGTTAGGTCACTTTGTTTAGTGTAGCATGCTATTAATAATTTAAGACAGAATATGCATGGGTTACTGGAGCAGGACAGAGGATGCAACTTGTTTAGTATGACATGTTAGGTCATTTGATTGATTGTGTTTACTTTATAGCAGGACAACATTTTTTAAGTAGCATGAGGACATGTTTAAGTAGTCCTCTCTTTAGCTAGCAAGCTCAAGCTCTGAATTTGAGGATAGTAATTAAATAGTGTTGCTTGGAAGCATTCTAATGTTTTTGTTTATATTAATTCTGATTTTGTTCAGGAAGGTAGAAACTGTGGATTAGTTGAATGGATTGATCCAGCTTGGCCCAACACCCTTGAGAATGCATTAGCCAAGTTATGGTTTATGTATGAACAAAGTAGGAGAGACAGGACTGAGGAAAATCTTTTGCATTCATTTGTTGTTCATGACTTGACACAAGAGAAGAAGAAGCTACAGGAGAGCTATGAGAAGTTGGTTGAAGATGTGAATGGACTTTTGGATGCTTAGGAAAGGAGGGTAGAGGTAGAAAGGAAAGATCTTGAAACCAACAAGCTTCAGGAGAAGTATGACATGGTTAAGAACCTAGCAGCTGCTCAAGCAAATGTCATTAGGAACATGAAGCTCAAGCTAGCTGGAGAGAGGAAGAACTTGCAAAACCACATTGATGAGTTGAAGAAGACAGTTGAAGAGAGCAATGTGAAGCTGCAGGGAGTCAAGGCCATCATAAATGGATAAGCAGGTGGTTCTGGAAGAGAAGAATGGGCAATATCATTTGGCATTTGCTGACCTTTGGCAGAGTGTGGTTTGGCATTTGCTGTAATGATGGTAGTTTAAATTCTCTGAACTATGAGTACTTCTGAACTATGGTGATGTAATGTACTAATCTTCAACTATTATTATGTATGGATTTGAACTAATGCAAAATGTGGTGGTATTTGGAGGTGCCGAATGTGATCTTAAGTAAGGTGCTTGCAAATTGATGATTGTGATCTTAAGTATGTTTCTGTGCAACTGGTGTTTTTTAGCTTAGTAAGCTATTTACAGTTGTTGAATTTGATCTTAAGTGTGTTTATGCTCAACTGATGATTGTGAGGCATCAAGTAGGCTCAACTATGGTTTTTTTTTGGCTTTTTATCGACGAGGAGGCATCAAGTAGGCTCACTTATGGTTTTTTGGCTTTTTATCGACCCCGAGGAATCAAGTAGGCTCAACTAGGGTTTTTGGCTTTATATCGACGCTGAGGCATCAAGTAGGCTCATTTAGGTTTTTCTGGCTTTTTATCGACCCCGAGGCATCAAGTAGGCTCAACTATGGTTTTTGGCTTTATATCGACGCCGAGGCATCAAGTACGCTCAATTAGGTTTTTTGGCTTTTTATCGACCCTGAGGCATCAAGTAGGCTCAACTAGGGTTTTTGGCTTTTTAGCGACCCCGAGGCATCAAGTAGGCTCAATTAGGTTTTTTTTGGCTTTTCATCGACCTCGAGGCATCAAGTAGGCTCAATTAGGGTTTTTTGCTTTTTATTGACCCCGAGGCATCAAGTAGGCTCAACTATGGTTTTTGGCTTTATATCGACGCCGGGGCATCAAGTAGGCTCAACTATGGTTTTTGGCTTTATATCGATGCCGAGGCATCAAGTAGGCTCAATTAGGTTTTTTTGGCTTTTTATCGACCCCGAGGCATCAAGTAGGCTCAACTAGGGTTTTTGGCTTTTTATCGACCCCGAGGCATCAAGTAGGCTCAATTAGGTTTTTTTTGCTTTTTATCGACCTCGAGGCATCAAGTAGGCTCAATTAGGGTTTTTTGCTTTTTATCAACCCCGAGGCATCAAGTAGGCTCAACTATGGTTTTTGGCTTTATATCGATGCCGAGGCATCAAATAGGCTTTTTTGGCTTTTTATCGACCCCGAGGCATCAAGTAAGCTTTTTTGGCTTTTTATCGACGTTGAGGCATCAATACTAGCATCACAAGGGTAAGTTATGGGTTTCTGGCTTCTTGGTGATTGGCACAACATTATCATCACAAGAGTAGCACCATCATCATAACTAGAGTAGCACTAGATTAGTTGATCATCCCAGTTAATCATCACAGGACTACTAGAATGCCATAGTTTGACAGAAGGATCATAACTGGAGTAGCACTACATTAATTGATCATCACTTACCAGAACCTAAGTTGGTCATTACAGTACCAGAACATAACTTGATGATCACTTGGTCATCAAAATAGAAGCAGTGTCACAACATGATAAAGCATACTTTGGATCACAACATCAATCCCATGCTGCACCAGAAGCAGTCAGGTAGTCTTTTATCTTCTGGGTTGGCTTTCTGACTATCTGGGAACCACTGTTTGGTCTTGGAGGCAAGAAAGCTGCCCTTACTCCCTTTGCAGCAGTTGAAGCCCTAGTTTGTGGAGCCTTACCCTTTGCAGCAGCAATAGCAGTTCTTGTTGATGGTGTAGTGGCAGTAGATGGAGTCCTCCTTGCTGGTGCTGGTGCAGTGGCAGTAGATGGAGTCCTCCTTGCTGGTGCTGGCGCAGTGGCAGAAGATGGAGTTCTTCTTGCTCGTGCTGGTGTAGTGGCAGTAGATGCAACCCTTCTTGCTGGTGCTGATGCAGTGGCAGCAGATGCAGCCCTTCTTGCTAGTGCTGGTGCAGTGGCAGTAGATGCAGCCCTTCTTACTGGTGCAGTAGAGGAGGCAGCAGTAGCAGCATCAGGTGGGTAAGAAGAGATGCTTGGCTACAAAACGAACACAAGTAATTCAGCATTTTTGTTACATGCATAGAGAACACAAGCAATTTAGCATGTTTTGCATTGTTTGTACCTCATGCGTGTTCTTTCTCATGGCTAGTGCAGGCTTCAAAACAACATGGCAGTTGGTGTACCTATGGCCAACTTTGCTGCAATTAGAACAAGTGATTGAGGCCATCCTTGAAGTGTCTTTTGGAGCTGGCTTCTCATGTCTGCCCTTTCTTATTTTAATTTGTGCTCTACCTTTGTGTTCTTTGAAGACTGGAGGGTCAATGTCCCTACTGTCTGTCTTTGGACACATGTCAGGGCCAGGTACTGGATAGATTATGGGACTGTATGCAGCCTTGTACATTGGTTTTTTGAAAAAATCATGAACAAAGTCCTTTGGGTGTAGCTTAGCTTTGTGAATGGCAGAGACAGCATGATGGCAAGGCACTGCTGTCATATCCCACTTCCTACACCCACAAGTGTTTTTCTGCAGGTTAACAGCATATGTTTTCTCTACACTTGTCACTTGGTAAAGATGTGGTCCAGCCATCAAGGATTGGCAGTTCCTAGACCGCTTCTTTGCTTCTTCTAGTTTCTCTGCATATGTAGAACAAATCTCCCATTTGTCAGTATCAACTTTTGTTCTATTTGCATTGAACTTGACCATCAACTTTGTCCTAATTCCATCAACCATGGTCCTTATTGGCTTAGCCCTAACATCTAGGACCCACCTATTGAAAACCTCACTTAGATTGTTAACAACTAAGTCTGTCTTGCAATTCACATCCATGGCATGTCTGGCCCAAGTGTGTTTGGGTATTTTGCTAAGCCACACCCAAGCTGCTTCACACTCTATCTTTAACTCATCCATTGCAACTTGAAAACCATGTTAAGTATATGAGTAACTTGCTGCATCCATGTATTTTTTTAATTCTAGCCCTCTAAACCCAGCAATCTGAAAGTTCTGGTAGATATGCCTAAGGCAAAACCTTTGTGGGCAATTGGGGAAGACTCTATTTATGGCTTTCAAAAGACCCTGTATGAAACAAGTACAACTAAGTAACTACAACTACATTAAAGTAACTACAACTGCATGAAAGTAACTACAACTGCATGAAAGTAACTACAACTAAATATATTACCTTTTACCTATCTGAAATGATTGTGTACTGTCCAAACTGGCCAGATTGCCCACCTATTGCCTCCCTTAGCTGGTATAGAAACCAGGTCCGTGAATTAGTGTCCTCCTTGTCTACAATTCCAAAAGCAATGGAAAAAATGTTGTTGTTCCCATCTCTTCCAGTAGTAGCTAGGATTTGTTGACCAGTAGTGAGCTTTATGAAGCATCCATCCAAACCTATAAGTTAAGCACAAATGATTAGTACTTCAAAGAACATACAAGTGGCATAAACAACAATACAAGGCAATTACCTATGAATGGTCTGCAACCATTGAGGAACCCTTCTTTGCATCCATTCAGGTAGATGAAAAGTCCATGGAACCTAGGGTTCTTGCTAGGATGCTCCCTAATATGTTTTGTTGTCACAATAGATCTAGAACCTGGATTGGTGTCTAGGAAAGCCTCTAAATAATCTCTAATCCTGGTGTATTGGGCCTTTTGATCTCCTAAAACAACATTCTTTGCTGCCTTCCTAGCTCTGTAGGCCATGTGGGTTGAAATATCCACTCCATACTTGCTCTTTGCAGTGTTAATTATTGTTGTTATTGTTGTGTTAGGGTCATTCCTCACTGTCTCCTCACAATGTTTTGCAACCCACTTGGCAGTGACTTTGGTGCTCTCTGACACAGAAGGGCATGTGTGCACCAAATACAGCTGTCTAATGGTAAATGTCTTCTCATTTGCAATCTGAGAAGCTGCTATATAAAAAGGGCATTGCTCATCTATGCACCGTGCTATAACCCTGTCACTGCAGTTTTTGTGATACTCATAGTTCCTGTTCTGTGATATGTGCAGGGTTTGGAGTGCAGTTCTGAACTGGTACACATCAATGAAGCAAAGATGCTTCACAAATTGGTCTTGTGGGTCAGCTCTGTCCTCAGCATACCATAACCTTGGCTTCATCTTCTTTGCTCTGCTCTTCCTACCATTGGGCAACACATAAGCCATTGCCTCAGCACCATAATCATCTTCCAAACCCAAGTCTAATGGTTTTTTGTCCTCATCATCTGATGGTATCCAGTCATCCTCAAACATTTGCTCTACACTTCCATGTGATCTGCTAGTTGGCCCTTTTTTGTCTCTCTTGGCCTTATTTTTCTTCTCAATATGTTGACCACTCTCTTGATCCTCTTCATTGTGTTGCTCCCCTTGCACCACTTCCTCCAATTCCTCCAATTCCTCCTCCTCTTGATCATCATCATCCTCTTCTTCACCTGATGGATCATACAGTTCCTCCTCCTCATCTGTATCCACATCTTCTCAACATGTGTGTCCCCTTCATAATGCAGTAATGGATCATCCCTCTGTTTTTTCATTTCCTCAAGCCTAGCAAGGATATCCCCATATTCTGACAAATTATCATCATCACTATCCTCTTCATTGTCCATAACTGCAGCTTTCCTTTTCAAAGGAGTGGCCTTCTCTTTTTCTTTCTCATTCTTCCTAAACATTGCAATTTCCTTTCTCCTTCTCTCCTCCATAACTTTTTCTATTTGTAGTTGCTCCTCTGAATTGTTTGTGCTCTGCTGTGTTTGAAACTGTATTGGTCTTGGTTCTTCTACTGGTACTACTGTTGCTGTGTTCGAAACTGAACTAGGATGTGCATTGAACAACACTCCTTCATCTACCTGATACAGTTGGGGCTCTCCAATTTCCTGCAGAGGGATATGCTGCTCAATAACATTAGCACTGTAATTTATATGTGCAGGTTTGGGGGAACTGGCCCTAACAACTGTCACATTGAAAATCTTCTGCTTCTGCTGTACTATGTGGTCTAGAATTTCCTCCAGCATGTCACCATCCTCTAGTTCTTGCATTCCTTCTATCCCTAGGCCAGGATCCTTCACATAGTACATGTAATCCCTCACCCCATATCCTTCAGTCTCTATCAGTGCAACTAGATTGTAAAAAGTGATGTCTGACAACATCATAGTTCTCTCAAGATTATCTCTGTCATGAAAATGCATCCTCAATTCCCAAACCTCATCATCCAGACTGCAAATTTATAAAGAAACATAGTGTTGTATAAGTATTCAATTATAACACTTATGAAAAAGCAGGACAACATCAATACATAGCTTTGGGTTGCTTAAGTAACCAATGTAGTACAAAGCAAAAAAACTGCAATAACCCTAGCTTTGGTTCATTAAGATCTACTGCAATACAGATCAACACATCAAATAATTCCAACTATATAACTATAGCTTATTTCAACTAAATAAGACACACAGAATAGCTAATTTAAACATAATGAGTTAATTTCAGAAAGAAATCATCGCAATAACAATCATAGGGCCAACAATATGCAATGGAGATGGGGAAGGGGATATCACTACACGCTAACCCTAGCCCTAGCCCTAGAAATGGATCAGATAAGTTCACAGAATAATGGATAAGGGAAGGGGATCTCACTATACACCGTTGAAGGATGAGGCGATGTGGTGGCTTCCATTGGGATTCGCCTCCACCGTCGCGGCGAAAGATCTAGCCGCCGCGTATTCCACCGAATACTGCACCTCCGCATCTCACGTCGCCTTGCTAGGGTTCGAGCTCCCGCAGAGCTCACCGCCTGGGTCGGGATCCGCGTCGCCTGCGCCACTGTTGGGAGGACCGCCGTCGCCAACAGCGCCTGCTTTCGCCGGAGTAGCCATCTACCTACGCGACGAGAGGAGGGGAGAGAGCGACAGGAGAGTGGGGAAGAAGGCAGACGCGAGGAGGGTAGAGAGCGGCGACACGAGAAGAGGGGGAGAAACGAACGGATGGGGGATGGAGGCATATGGCGTCGCCTTGCTAGGGTTCGAGCTCCCGCAGAGCTCACCGCCTGGGTCGGGATCCGCGTCGCCTGTGCCACTGCCTGGAGGACCGCCCCCGCCAACACCGCCTGCTTTCGCCGGAGTAGCCATCTGCCTACGCGACGAGAGGAGGGAAGAGAGCGGCAGGAGAGTGGGGAAGAAGGCAGACGCGAGGAGGGGAGAGAGCGGCGGCAGGAGAAGAGGGAGAGAAACGAACAGATGGGGGATGGAGGCATACGACGCCGTCAAACGCCGTCTAACGGCTGTCGGGACGGCCGACGGTGCCACGGACGCAAAAAAGGGCCCCACCTGTCATAAACAAGCTTAACTGACCCCGATCCGCTAATCAGTGCTCTCTGCAAAAAGATTACGGAAGACATGGTGTTTTCTGCAAAAAAATGTATTGTAGTGGTTTTCGCAAATCTTGCCTTCAAAGTGGTGGTTTTGTGCAATTTACTCCGTTTTCACGCATGTCCAAGATGACAACCAAGATCTTCGACAGCAGCTAGCGACTTTGCTTCAGGGTCGCCGCCGTGTCTCCGATCGAGAGAAGCCCCAAACCCCCAACTGCCCGCTGGACGGGCAGGTACCTCTCACAAAATGCCGACCTAGACGAGCTCCTCTAACCGGCACTATATGTTTAGACTGACCGGCACAATCTCATATATCCATCCTAAATCTTAGGCGTATATAAGGAGGCCTGGATGCGCCGTACTGCACCGCCATGTCGGATCAGACAAACCCACCATAATTTGAACAAATTGACTACTCCAGCAAATTTACCGCACTCCTCTCGTGTCTGTCTACCATTGCTTCCCCATCCGTGCCACCACCCCACCCACCGCGTTAGATGTCGTCGTCGGTACCCCGTCCCAAACCGCCACCACGGATGTTGCCTTGGCATAGTCCGTGTGGGCTCCCGTCCATGGCGCCGAGCTGCAAGCTAGAGAACATCACCCGGACAACGACCGGAAGCACGTGAGAGGGAAGCTGCGGCGCAGAGAGTTCCGGACAAGGATGTTGTGGGCCTTGAGAAGGATGTGTCCCCTCCTCCGCGCCCGGTCGATCAGTGGCCATCCGACCAGCTGTAGACAATGAAGCCGTCGTCTGCCCCACCCGCGATCGACATTGATCCGACAGCCGATTGGAGGATCCTGGGAGGGTTCACAGAACCACAAGGGGTGGACGCGAGGTGTGCGACTCGCCATGACTCCAACGGTAGCGCTAGCGTCCAGACTGCAATGTCATGTTCGATGGAATGTCCCAGTACGAAGGGTGTCGATTTTGCTCCATTTTGTATGCCTTTGTTATATTTTCTATCGCACTGGATAGATTAGTTGCATATGGCACTGAATGAATTAGTTGCATATTCCATTTAGTTCATGTGAAATCATGATCATTTTAGGAGAATTACATGATCGAGATGGTTAACGAGGGTCAAGAGCCTACGGCTGGTACGGAATATGAGTTGGGGATCTAAATTATCGTACGTTTGATGTTGGGGGAACATCACATACGCAAGGCACCCAAGAGAAGAAAAAAAGGCAAAGGAACCCGAGAAAATAGGTCCGACATTCACAACATTTGAGGATAATTTGTTGGTCAAAACTTGGTTGGCCACAAGCATGGACCATTCTTGTCTGATAGTTTCTCACGCACGGTTGCAGAGTTGTACACTCTACTTGGTATAGTAGCTCACCCACAACCTCAATAGTTGCACACACACGGTGGCATAGTTGCACACGCACGGTTGTGGTGTTGCACACTCTCGGCGGTCTAGTTGCTCACACACGGGCCGCGACAATTGCACACACGCGGCGGAGTTTCACACCCTGGTCGGCATAGTTGCTTCCGCACAAAGCAGGGTTGCACACCCTGATCGGATAGTAGTTCATGCATAGTCGCCGAAGTTGCACACGTGTGACGACATAGTCGCACAATCCCGGTTGCGGGAGTTGCACACGCGTGATGTCATAGTTTCACACGCACAACCGTGAAGTTGTACTCTCTCGTTGGCTTATTTAGTCGAGGCAATAGACTAAGTTGCACATCCACTGGTAGGCAGTTGGACAAGGTAGCGAACAGTGAAAACTACACGTCCGCATGAAAGTTGCACACCTACTAGGAAGTTGGCCAGGGAAACACGTGAAGTTGCACATCTCACTAGTACGGGGTAGTTTGGGATGGAGGCGTCATCAATAAAAATGCATGTCCATGGGTATGAGAAAAAGTTGCACATTGACTGTCAGATAGTTACACACCGACTGCTTGGTAGTTGCACCAAACATGGAGTAAATTGCACACCCAAAAGTTTGTTGAAACATACCCATACGGAATCTATTTTCGAAGGCTACGTCGCGAGGATTTCAATGATGAAAGCGGGTCTTAATTTTGATGTTCGGTTCAAAAGTTATGACATTTAAAAAAAACTTGAACTAAATATGTTCACACTTGTTCGCATCAGTGAAAGTTGCATGTCTACAAGAAAAGGGGAGCTGCATATCGACTATAAGGTAGTAGCACATCGACTCTTATGCAATTGCACCAAACAGAGAGTAAATTGGACACAAAAAGTTCATCAAAACATACCAATACAGGATCTAATTTCGAAGAGCATGTCGCGAGGATTCCAACAGCGACAACGGGTCCTAATTCCGATGCCTGGTTCGAAAGTTATGACCTTGTAAAAAAATAGAAGTCCTAAATAAATGTGTTCACACTTGTTTCATGGGACATTCAACACGAGTGAATGGCCATACATAATTGGCTAGTAATTTCCTTTTTTAGCTCTTTTTCCAAAAAAAAATGACAAAGGACAAAAAACTTACATAAAATAGTAGGCCACTCGAGAGCGCTAACAAGCCACCGTTGGCTTGCTAGACGCGTCGTTTGCTTTAAGATACCTGGTTTTATAGATTATTCTTTTTCAATCCAATCATTGTTTCATTGTGTTGCTTTTAGCCTATATGATACGACGGTCACACTTAACTTATGCTTGAAATGAGGCTTTGCGATGGGCAGGAGTATGCCCAGATGATGATGCCTTACTCCAAGCCTCTGAATTATCATGGTGTGCTTGTTTACTATCAGTATCACATCGATTAATTGGTTCCTACGCTCATGTATTCGAACTGAATGTTCCGTGTTTGATGATCCATAATGATACTTGTTGAATAGAAGGTTGAGATGTGCAATGCCCGTCTGATTTTGTACTCTTGGGAAAAACACACAATTGAGATGTACTCCCTTCATTTATACACTCTGCATATTAGAGTTGACTGAAGTCAAACTTCGTAAAGTTTTATCAAGTTTATAGAAAAAAGCGCAAACATTTACTATAACAAATCTATACGATATTGATTTGTTATTGTATATGTTAATTTTTTATAATTTTGTCAAAGTTTATAATAAGCTTGACTTTGACTAAAGCTAATACGTGGACTAAATAAAAACGGAGTAAGTACTGTAATCCTCTCAGTTCCAATGTACTCAATCAATTTATTTTATTTATTAGAGGTTGTAGTCATTCTTATTTCCCATGCATTAATTAATTAAAATGTTATTACAATCGTTTCTTACAGCATGCATCAGGCAGTTTGAAAAACTATTACATAGAATATCCTCCGACTTATTATCAAAACTAAATTTTGCTATTTGATGCGCCACCTCGTTGGCCCGCCTATTTATCTTAGCCAGCATAAAGTTGTGCAGAAGTTTAGTGATGGATAACGCTTCCTTCTTTAGATCGACGAGAGAGGACCAGTCCAGGCTATCATTTGCAAGGAATGAAACCACGTAAGAGCAATTAGTTTCTAAGATAACATGTCTATTACCGATATAGAGACCAGCGAGGCACGTCCTTAGCTCAGCTTCATCTACAGTGGTACACAAACTAATATACTCCCACGAAGAAATAAGGGCATCACTTATTCGGCATCACTAGAAGAATTCCTAGCAAACACCTCCCAATTTTGCAGCGCTGAAACTTTCCACAAAGCTGACATCAACATTAATTTTAATATAATCATATGGGGGAGGCTGCCGCACTTCAGCGCTCCTCCCTAAGATACCGCAACACCGTCCGTCCAGCGTCGGCACACACCGTCAGCTCCCCCGTGTACCTGTTAGTATCCACAACGCCGTTTCCAGGAATTCGGGGCCCGATGCGACAAGCAAAATGGGCCCTAATTTTTTTAAACAATCATATAATATAACTCAAGAATAATCTCACATAATTATATAATTTAGATTTATTATTTCATAAAATGTTTAGAAATATCTCTAATAACAATGCAAAAAGACTAAAAGCAATAAACTAACCTCATGCTCTATTGGAAAGTGTCATCCGTCTTGTATTCCTTAAAATGAAATCTTCAATTATATCTTCACAATTAATCTTGTCCAAGACATCATTTTCAAGTGCTATTGTCGTCAAACCATTAAGTCTTTCTTGTGTCATAGTAGAATGCAAGTAGGATTTCAACAATTTGCAGGATCAAATATATCAGGCTGAACATAATTATTCATGTCATCGAAAATATTGAGATCATGATATTCATCAACAATATTGCCATCATTATCTTCATCAATTTATGTAGTGAGAACCTCAATCTCTTCTACATCATGAATTTCCGTAGTGGCAACCTCAACCTCTACTGCATCATCATCATGACCATCATCAATATTAGCATCTGGAGTTTTCTTTTCAGAATTAGTTTGGGATCCTTTCACAACAAATTTATCATGAGCACTTCTTTGAGACTGAGCATCTATTTCTAGTTTTTGTTTCCTCCTATGCTTTAAGGCACCGGAATCACACTTTCTATTTCTAGAACTAGAATGCATGATTGTTTCTATTTGGGAACCAACAAAAATAATATCAAAGCATTTGAACTGATGAATTATAGGCTTGTGAGTTGTGACTTGCGCGTTTTCTATTTTTTTCTTTCGCAAGAGTCACGGTTTTTCTTTCACGAGAGGCACGGTTGTGCTTTCGTGAGAGTCACGGCCGTGCCTCTCGGAAACGAAAAAAAACACGTTTTCTGTTTTTTTTCCTTCCACGAGAGTCGCGGTTTTGCTTCCATGAGAGGCACGGTTGTGATTTCGCGAGAGTCACGGACGTGCCTCTTTCGGAAACGGAAAAAAACCATGCTTCCGGTCCGGTTTTTTCGCTCGTTTTTTTCATCCGGTTTTTTCGTGAAAAAAAAAGTTCGTCAAAACCTATCAACATGGGATCTAGTTTTGAAGATCTCGACGCGAGGAATCCAACGGTGAAAACGGTTCAAGATTTGGACGCACG
>NW_024115879.1:0-14291 GCF_003073215.2 Triticum urartu | reverse complement strand
ACGCTGACCGTACGTGTGTTGAACGCGGAGGTGCCGTCCGTTCGGCGCTAGGATCTCCGGTGATTTGGATCACGTCGAGTACGCCTTCCTCATCCCCGTTCTTTGAACGCTTCCGCGCGTGATCTACAAAGGTATGTAGATGCAATCCAATCACTCGTTGCTAGATGAACTCATAGATGGATCTTGGTGAAACCGTAGGAAAATTTTTGTTTTCTGCAACGTTCCCCAACAAGCGTCCAGTGGTCGGATGCACAAGCTGGAACGAAACTCTTCAAACGCTGGCGTTGGAACCCCCTTGGTCATCACGTCTACGAACTGCTGGGTGGTGGGCACGTGGAGTACACGAAGCTGTCCGAGCGCCACTTTCTCGCGTACGAAGTGGATGTCCAGCTCGATGTGCTTCATGTGGCGATGATGTACCGGATTGGCAGCCATGTAGACGGAGGATATGTTGTCGCAGTACACCATGGTGGCCGTGCGCAGCGGGACGTGAAGTTCACACAGGAGCTGCCGGAGCCAGCAGCACTCTGCGACCGCGTTGGTGACGGCGCGGTACTCTGCTTCGGCACTGGAGCGCGACACAGTGGGTTGCCTCTTGGAGGACCAGGAGACCAGAGCGTCGCCGAGGAACACCGTGTAGCCAGATGTCGAGCGGCGCGTGTCTGGACAGCCGGCCCAGTCGGCGTCGGAGTATGCGACCAGGTCCAGGGGCGTCGACCGGCGAAGATGGAGTCCATGGGTGGAGGAGCCGTGGACGTAGCGAAGAATGCGTTTCACCAACGCAAGGTGCTGTTCGCGCGGGTCATGCATGTGTAGACATGCCTGCTGCACAGCATAGGCCAGATCGGGCCGCGTCATGGTTAGGTATTGGAGAGCACCCACCAGACTGTGGTATTCCGAAGGATCCGACACGGGTGCGCCGGCGTCACTGCTGAGCTTGTGGCGAGTGTCAACAGGCGTGCTGACGGGCTTGCAAGCCGTCATGTTGGCGCGGTCCAGAAGCTCTTCAGCGTATTTGCTTTGAGAGAGGAAGATGCCATCGGCGCTGCGGGTGACACTGATGCCGAGGAAGTAGTGTAGAGCACCGAGGTCCTTCATGGAGAACTCCGCGAAGAGGAGCTGCTGGAGTCGTCGAAGCAGAGCTGGCGAGGACGCGGTGAGGACGACGTCGTCCACGTACAGCAAGAGGTACGCGATCTCGTCAGCTTGGCGAAGCACGAACAGCGAGGGATCCGAGCGCGCGGCAATGAAGCCAACGGCGCGGAGGAAGGCGGCGAAGCGGTCGAACCACGCACGGAGCGCCTGCCGCAGCCCGTAGAGTGACTTGTCGAGGAGGCAGATGTG
This sequence comes from Triticum urartu, assembly GCF_003073215.2. Taxonomy (NCBI): domain Eukaryota; kingdom Viridiplantae; phylum Streptophyta; class Magnoliopsida; order Poales; family Poaceae; genus Triticum; species Triticum urartu. The sequence goes on along the minus strand of NW_024115879.1, from coordinate 12,947 downwards.
GTCGGGGTGGCGCTCGTCGACGAAGCTGGCCGACTGTTGACAGTAGACACGCTCGGTGAGGCAGCCCTGGAGGAAGGCGTTGTTGACGTCCATTTGATGGACAGGCCACTCCCGAGCAGCGGCGATGGTTAGCACCGCGCGGATCATCGCCGACTTGACGACGGGGGAGAACGTCTCGTCGAAGTCCACGCCCGGGCGCTGGGAGAAGCCGCGTACAACCCAGCGCGCCTTGTATCGCTCCAGCGTCCCGTCCGCCTTGAATTTGTGGCGGAAGAGCCACTTTCCGGTGACGATGTTGGCGCCGGGCGGTCGTGGCACGAGCTTCCAGGTCTGGTTCGCCATCAGCGCCCTGTATTCCTCCTGCATAGCGGTTAGCCAGTGGGGATCTCGCAACGCGGTGCGGACGGTTTTAGGTATAGGTGCGATGGAAGGGGTAACGGTGGCTGTGTTGGCATCGGCATAGCGCGGGTTTGGTTGGAAGATGCCGCGTTGTGCGTGGGTGGTCATGGCATGGGTGGGCACATGACGGCTAGGACGAGCGGGAGGTTGGGCACGAGGTGTCGGCGTGGGAGAACGCTGGGGTTCAGGTGCTGCGTGAGGAGAGTTTGGCGGAGGCAACTCAGGTGCGCACGTCGAGGCGGTGGGTGGACTGCTATACATACAGGCGGGAGGTGCTGGTAGGCGAGGGGTTTTAGGGTATGGGTCGGATGGCGTGGTAGGCGAGGGAGGAGCGGGATTGGCTGTGGGAGGTGGGATCGGCTGCGGGCGCGGCGTGCGAGCACGACGGGGCACGCTGGGGTGGATGGGTGGTGGATCATCGTCGGCCTGAGGTGAGCGAGGGGTAGACGGTGTGGCAAAGGGGAGCGAGGGAGGAGCGGGATTGGCGGTGGGAGGTGGGATCGGCTGCGGGCGCGGCGTGCGAGCACGACGGGGCACGCTGGGGTGGATGGGTGGTGGATCATCGTCGGCCTGAGGTGAGCGAGGGGTAGACGGTGTGGCAAAGGGGAAGTGGTGCTCGTCGAACGTGACATGGCGTGAGATAATGACGCGCCCGGTCTCGCGATTGAGGCAACGGTATCCCTTGTGATCGGGAGAGTAGCCGAGGAAAACGCAAGGGTGCGAGCGAGGAGCTAACTTGTGCGGCGCAGTAGACGTGAGGTTCGGGTAGCAGAGACACCCGAACACACGTAGGGCATCGTACGCCGGGGGAGTTCCGTGGAGGAGGAAGAAAGGGGTATGGTTGTCACGTGCGCGACAGGGGCGACGATTAAGCACGAAAGTGGCTGTAGCGAGTGCCTCAACCCAGTAGGTGTAAGGCATGGAGGCGTGGATGAGCATGGCGCGGGCGATGTCGTTGAGCGTCCGTAGCACGCGTTCGGCATGCCTGTTCTGTGGAGAAGTGTAGGGACACGACATGCGCAGCTGGATTCCTTTCGTAGAGAAGAACGCGCGAGAGGAATGATTGTCGAACTCGCGGCCGTTGTCACTCTGGATGGTGAGAATGTTGAGATGGAAGTGGCAGCGGACGAGCGCATGGAAGTGTTTGATGGTGGGAAGAACTTCGGATTTTTGGCGTAATGGAAACGTCCAGACAAAGTGACTATAGTCATCCAATAGCACAAGATAATACTGAAATCCAGATATACTAGTGATAGGCGACGTCCAGACATCACAGTGAACTAATTGAAGCGGAAAGAAAGATACATGGTCCGAGGACCCAAATGGTAGTCTAACGTGCTTCCCAAGCTGGCAGGCGTGACACACGGACGACAGGGCACCATGGCGTGGCGTGGACGACGAGCGAAGCATGCTGAGGAGGGAGTCGTGGCCGGGGTGACCCAGCCGCTGGTGCCATGTATCGGTGGAGACGGCAGTGAGCGCGTGGTGCAACGGAGTGGATGTGGACGCGGACATGGGCGTAGACACGGGGTAGAGATCGCCGTCGGCATCACATCGGAGGATTACCCTCTTCGTCCTTCGTTCCTTGACAAAGAAACCACGATCATCAAACTCGACGTTAACAGGATTATCGCGAGCTAGGGCTTTGACAGAAATCAAATTTTTGATGAGGTGGGGGGAGACGAGTACGTTGCGAAGTGCAAGAGGTGTCGTGGTAGTGGGAATGGAGGTGTGACCAGTGTGTGTAACCGCGAGCGAGGTCCCATCACCAACTGTAATGCCTGAGGAAGTATAGGGGTGGGAGACGGAGAGCATACTAGAGCTCGACGCCATGTGCGACGAGGCACCTGAGTCGAGATACCAATCCGCGGTGGGCGCCGGCGGCTGGGGCTGCTGGACGTGGAGGTTGTTGAGGGCCTGCACCAGGCCGTGCTGATCCCACGCCGGAGTGGGAGCCGCACCGTAGAGGGGATGTGGCGGGACGGCGCCAGGAGTCCACTGCAGCGGAGGAGCTCCAGGCGGGATCGGGTGTGGTGCGGCCGATGGAGTCGCCGTCGTGTTGTTGTAGTAGTGGGAGACGGCGCCGGCGAACGGTGGCGAAGCCCCGGGGCGAGGCCCGAGAACACCAGCACCTGGGGCATGGGGACGCCATGGCATTGGCCAGGCATGGACCATGCCGGTCCAGGGGGTAGTGTTAGCCACCGGCAGTGCAGGTGTGCGGGACGAGGAGGCCCCGCCGGAGTTGAAGCCATCGGTGTCGACCGCCTTGCCCTTGCCGCGACCGCGTCCGCCATGGTTTCCCCCGCCTCCATTGGCAGGAGCAGGAGCAGGAGTGCGCGCGGCGTGGAGAGCCGTCTCGGTGGTGGTGTCCGCCGTGTGACAGCTTTCTTCAAGTAGGAGGAAGGCCCGACAGCAGAGGAAGGACGGGAACGGCGTCTGCATGGTGAGGATGGGAATCGCGTAGCGCAGGCGCGGGTGGAGACTGCGGAACATGTTCAGGACCTGCTCGCGGTCGCTGACGGGCTCACCGAGGTCGGCGAGGTGGTCAGCGCACTCCTTGAGGCGCCCAAAGTAGTGATGACGGAGGAGGAACCCTGCTCGATGCGCCGGAAGTCAGTGGCGAGGAACACCACCTGATGCTCCTGGTTCTCCATGAATAGGGAGGTGATCGCGGCCCAGACCTCCGCCGCGGTCACGTCACGCTGGTGGATGAGACCGAAGATCTCCCTGCTCACACGTGTGTAGAGCCAGGAGAGGATGTGTGCATCATCCTGAAGCCAGGCGGGATCGCCGGGACGGGGGCCGCCGGTGAGGTGGTGGGCGACGCCGCTCTTCTGGAACATCACCTCGAACAACGTGCGCCACTGGGAGAAATTGGGCGGCTGCAGCGTGAGGACGAGGGGGACATGGTGGTTGATGAACACACCAGCCAGGGGGGAGAGCGGCAGTGGCTGGGCGGCGGACGACCCAGTGGTGAGAGCGTCATGGCCAGGGCGCATGCCCAGCACAAATGCCGAGGGCGTGAGGAGCGTAGGTGCAGGGGCCCGAGGGGTAGCGGAGGCGGCGGCGTCAAGAGCGCCAGCGAGGGTGCGACCAGGACGAGGGGGAGGAGGTGGTGGGGGTGGGGGAGGCGTCGGCCCAGACATGGCCGGAGACGGGAGGGGAGCAGGCAGCGGAAGCGACGTCAGGCGCTAGAGGGGCCTGGTGTCTGATACCATGTGAGTGGAGAGAGGAGTTTGGGCAATGCACCTTGGGTGCTGCCGATGAATGCATTAGCATATGTATAGGTTACAGGAGAGCGCGGGGAGCGCAGAGTACATGCGCGACGTGCGCGGCGTGCAGCAGTTTGCACGGGGCGTGCATGGCGCACATCTAGCCTAGCTAAGTACGTGTGTAGAGGACGAGGTTGACTGACATGGACCTTGAGTGAACCACTTATTATAGGATTAGGACCTCAATGTGTATTTTGAGACTTCGAGGACACTTTTAGGACCTTTAGTGCATTTTAATTCTACTTTTATTTATTAGCAGAAAGTAAATATATGATTCTGGTCCTTTCGGAAGAATCTCTAGATTTACAATTACGCATTTAGAACAAAGAGATTAATATTCACATTTTATTTTTCCGGGAATAATATCATTCACTTATGTAGCATGGTATTGCTGCTACATCTTATCAGCTAAGCTAGCGCTGGGACGCAAAGGCCATGACTCGGATCCACCGATGAGCCACACTACGCTTTTCATCCTGCTCCTGAACCCTACATGTACCGTTGGCCGCACAGTGTCGGTGGAGCGCGTCTATATAAAGGAGCCGGTTTCCCTGTGAGCTCATCGCCAACGATCACAGCCATTGGCCATTGCTTGCGTGAGTCACATCGAGCTCGGGCTACTGAGTGAGAGAGAAGTAGCTAGCTAGCCGGAGGAGAGAGATAGAAGTATGGGTATGGGGTGGAAAGTTGTGAGCGATGTGAAGCCATACCTGGCGATGGTGCTGCTGCAGGTGGGGTTCGCCGGGATGTACATCATCGCCGTGGCGTCCCTCAAGGCCGGGATGAGCCACTTCGTGCTCGTCGTCTACCGTAACCTCGTCGCCACCGCCGTCATGACGCCCTTCGCCCTCTACTTCGAGAGGTAACCCTACCTAGTTCCATTCATCCATGCATCGAATGACTATACTCTCCTTCACACACACGACGCTCTCGCACGTACGCAAGCGCCACTCTCTTGTCCGTGCATCGTTGTGCAGTAGGTATTGCATCATGGGCTCGCTCGCATGCACACGCATCATGCGGGCGGCGTGCATATAATGTCAATGTTGCCTATTTTTCCTTCGAAGAACATCCGGTTGAGGATCATGATCAACACGTACACTTCAGCAGATGAGCCTCTACGTCAAACGGCAAAGTCACCAGTTCACCACACAGTACGAGATGTAATGATCTTAATTAACTCAGGGTACAATCATCTCATTAACTATCTAAGCGAGGGCTCGGTTGTTTATACATTGCCATGAGCTACCATGAAAGTCGAGGACTAGAGATAGATCATTAATTAGTTAGAGTAGACGGTTCCAACATAAATGAGCGCTTCAAGTTTTACACAAGCATGCGTGGATGTGCAGCTAGCTGCCAGCATTATTCTGACCGATGCTCCCATACACTCTGGCTTTTGCTTTTAGTTAGTTAGACAAAGTTTCCAGGAGCCAAGGACAACAGAACAAATGGATCAATATAGTAAAGGAAGATCATGAAAATTAACAAGGCCAACTTGCCAAACGTGCACCCCCACGATCGATTAACACGCACGTACAATTTGCTCGGTTCATATATTCTCATTTTTGTCTCATTTAGAATTTTTTTTAGGGGTATGTTTGTCTCATTTAGATGGTGCAAGCTGCACTCGTGGATCCTAATCCAGTAAAGTGTAGGTGCACATCTTGATACCTTATTCTATTTTGTACCGGCAAAGCAGCTAGCTTTCTTGGCTTTCCTTATCAGGCGTTAAATCGTCATTTGTATATGGATGGATCAATCATAATATCAGAGTGCATTAATTAGCAGAAGTAGGAAATGACACATAAGCAGGTGCATGTAGCTAGCTAACCGGCATATGTGCGGTATGTGTGTTTACGTACGTGTAAACGCACCTGGACGACCTCCACTAGGCAGTGTGACCTGATTGGCCACTGGTGGAGGACCTACCATGTATGGAACCACCAGGCCCCACATGTCAACCAGAAGCTTATGCACCGTTCATCCATAGAGTTACATCAACTAATACACTTTAAATTATAGTATACGTGTGGGTGTGGCTAGGTCAATTCTAAATCAAATGATGTAACATGCAAGAAGAAACAGAAAAAATTAAAAAGAAAATTTTGTATGGATCTCAATGCAAAATTTCATGGATATAGCATCAACTTCGACTTCGACTTTGCAAGACTGTTCATTTTGATTCATATTTCGTAGATCATTATCCATGAGAGAAACACTACCTAATTGTGTATTTTGCTCCAACCTACGTATAACATGTGCAGAGGACGGAGGCCAAAGATGACAACCGCCATCTTCCTCAAGATCATGGGGCTCGCAATCCTCGAGTACGTCCGTACTGTTAACTGCACATAACTCTTTCTTGATTAGTGACTGATGTGCTGTGTTGCATGGGTCTCTCAGGCCCGTGATTGACCAGAACCTCTACTTCTTGGGCGCGAAGCTGACCTCGGCGGGATTCGCGACGGCGCTCCTCAACACCCTCCCGGCCGTCACCTTCGTGCTGGCCCTCATCCTGCGCATGGAGAAAGTGCGGCTGCGCAGCCTGCACAGCCAGGCCAAGATCGCCGGCACGGTCCTCACGGTTGCCGGCGCCGTGCTCATGATCCTTTACCACGGCCCCGCCATGCAGTTCCCGTGGACCAAGGGCCAGCACCACGCCGCTGCCGGTGGCCAGGGCGCCGTCGGCGCCGCCGCCGCGCGGGACTGGCTGAAAGGAACCATGATGCTCATCGGCTCCTGCATGGTCTGGTCGTGCTTCTTCATCCTCCAGTCCAGCACGCTGCGGAGCTACCCGGCGGAGCTCTCCGTCACGGCGCTCATCTGCGGCATGGGCTCGCTGATGAGCGGCGCCGTCGCCCTCGTCGCTGAGCGCGCCAACACCCATGCCTGGGTTATCGGCTTCGACACCCGCCTCTTGACCGTGGTCTACGCCGGCATAGTGTGCTCCGGCGTGGCGTACTACTTGCAGGGCGTCGTGTCCAGGCAAAGGGGCCCGGTCTTCGTGACAGCCTTCAACCCGCTGTGCATGATCATTACTGCCGTCATGGGCTCCATCATTCTCAAGGAGGAGATCACCCTCGGAAGGTACTACGTACGATAGTGCTTCCACCATATCAAAATGGACGAGGATATACATGCACTAGTGCAAGTGTGCAACATTATTCCATACCAGTGATATCATTTCAATTTTGCTTTCAGTGTGATTGGTGCAGTGATCATCGTGGCAGGCCTCTACTTCCTCATCTGGGGCAAGAGCAAGGACAAGATTATCATCAGCCCCAGCCAACTCTCCGACGTCAGCGTCAAAGGAGCCGGCGCGCTGCCCTTGACCTTGGCGACCAACGGCCATGGCCACATCAAGCAACACGAGCTCGGCAACGGCAACGGCAACGGCGGCCATGTCGACGTCGAGACGCCCGTGACCAATGGGCACTACTAGCAAGGGATCGATTGGAGTGGCTACGTTTTATACGTCCTCCAGTCGTCCATCGACCAGTATATGTCTAGCTTTTTTCCTTGTAGTGCATGGTCCATCGAGCGATCATGCATGGAGATGATTTTTTCTCTATATATATTTTATTCCTGTCAGCTTCTCCCTAGCTACGATCCTATCATGTGACTATGTGAGAGTGACCAGATGCTGCTTGTCAGTAGTCACTACTAAGTTGAGCAGGGAAACATGTTTCTTTTTTTAAAACGGAGGCAGAAGCTTTGCCTCATCCATTAATCTACTACCCCTATAAAAGAAAGAGAGGGCGGAGAACCAAGTCACCCTATCTATCCAAACCTGCAATCTGAAGGCCTACATTCCTCCAAAACATTAAACACGTTTTATACTTTAATTACCCACCAATGCCATTGGGTTACAATCCTCATCTACTACCACTATAAAAGAAAGAGAGAGACAGATCCAAACAATCACATCCATCCATCGTCAAAATTTAATGGCTCTTAATTCTTCTGTGTTTAACGCTACCAACCACGGGTTAAGCCACGATCGATCGATGGCTAATCTGCCTCGCGGTAAAAAAAAGAGAAAACCGTCCGCACGACCTCCTCCTCCTCCCGCACGACCTCCTCCTCCTCATTATTGTTGTAAATACTATATTTGCGGGTGTGCAGTTTGTGATTCTCTATTCATGATATTTAGATAGATCGGATTCGTTCCTTTATAGCATACACGGACTTGAATTATTTTGTCATTGATGAATATGCATAATGTACTTTAATTTGTTGAGATTTCAAATGAGGTCGTAGGAATCAAAATGGAACTCTCATGTGGCTGATATCGGTTTTATATTATATTTTTAGATGAAATTTCTATATTTACTTATCTCAAGATATATTTGATTTCATTTTTGTCTCTTGAGACAAGGAGCGAGCAAACTGTTGATTTTGCAGAGAACAATTGTCACTGAATTGCTTTCAAGGCGGATGTTCCATAGACAAACAAGCATGCAATCAACACTGCATGATTTCAATTGGTTTCCAATGTACGTAGCATGTCTATCTGGTTATTTTGCTTTTTGGTTTGTGCACTCATGGAACGAGAAAGAATTGAACCAACCAATTTGCAGGGTGAATATTTAATATTTCATTTTTTTATTCTACCTCATGAAAACTCTAAAGATAATGACCTGTGGTTCTCCTAAAGTATAGTTGTGAGATAAGAATTTTGGTGCATCTAATCAACTACACTGAGAATGAAGCCACATACAACATGCACCCCTTATGTTGTACAAGAATTGGTTAGTGTATTAAGACATACTAAGGTAATCAGGTGTCTTCACTCCATGCATATGATGCTAAATTGTAGAGTTGCTTGAAAATCATTTAAATTGTAGGTTGGTTGTCATATTTTTAGTGTAATCATAATATCTTTAGAATTTGCATATCTGGTTGTAACATCAGTCGAGGCGTGCATTGCTTGTGCACGCTTACTATATTCCTTGTGTATGAAGCTGCAATTGAAATATGTATGCTATAGCATGTATGTGAGCTTACATTATTTGTTTTACAATTGCTGATTATGATTAGAAATAACATGTAGCCTGGAGAGAAGGAACGATATGAGCTAAAAGATGCAGAAAAAGAGGATTAGGCCCGCAGATTGTTATCAAGGAGAACATTGAGCTATGAGGGTGTTTTTTCGGGCAACACCGGCGATGGTCTCAGCAGCTATATGATGGTGAACTGTAGTTGTCGTAATATTCTAAGAAATATATTATGATTAATTTTTACTTACCTATCCGATTTTTTTCATTGCGATGATCTGATAGGCCCCATATAGGTGTCTGGATTGTAATAGGTATTTTTCTGGGTTAAGAAGGAAGAATGTTTCGGGTGTTCATTAAGATTATTCTTGATTGGTGAACTGCGATGGCGGATTTAATTTCAATATGCTTTAGGAAAATCTGTTAAGTACATATTACATCAAGATTTAAATTCATAGAGTATGTGAGATGTATGGTAAACCATTGCTCATGTAAGATATTGCTATATGTAAACTAAAAATGTAAGTTTCATGTATTTAAATATTATTTTCTAATGAATTTCTATCAAAACGTGCATTGCACGTGCAAGCTTACTAGTTAAGATAGAAAAGAGTTTGTTACATGACACCCCACAAACACGGCATGCGGATTATTCGCGTGAAATAAAAGACCCTAACTTCTTTGCGCCGGTGGTGACCCAAAGGTTGGCCTTGGCAGAGATGGAGGAGAGCAAGATTGGCGATGGAATACTCTTATGCTTAAACACTCTTGCATTATGCTCGTTCCAAATCGTCCATGAGACGAGCATAGTGAGGGAAGCATGTTAGATTGACAAGGGTATTCATCAAATTCTGAAAGTGGGCATAAAGGCCCGACGTCAATGTGGAGGATGAAGGTCTCGCCCATAACTTTATTTTTGAGCCATCAACACGTCGATTAATAAATAAGCTGAAGGCTTACAGGAGGTTCACCATCTCAGGAGGATGGACTAACCATACATGCCACCGCGCAGCCTTGTATAGCGGACGTGCGCCCATAGGTCCCGTCCATAACTGAAAGGGTCCGTCTACATCTCACTCACTGAGAGCATCTACAACCGTGATGGGTAATCCGGCTTCAAACGTCGCCGACGTGCCCAGATGTGTTCGTGCACAATGATCGATCAAATCTTAAATAATATAATCCACATCCGAATACCTTAAATTAGAAACCTCAAATCTGTATTATTACATGCAATGTAGTGATTTTTAAGCGGAGCTTGTCCGGTCGCCGTGGCCATGCCCGGCGGCCGGCTACGCTCCCCAGAGTGTTGGTCTAGTCGCCAGCAAGGTAGAGTAGGACATGGGACACGAGCCAGCTCACGAGACACGGGGCGTCGCCGTCTCCCATGCCCTACTCTTTCTCGTCGGAGCCCGGAACCTGTTAGGTGTCGGTGGACGTCAGGTCGATAATGGATCTGTCCTGGGACGAGCCGGCGACATCCACCATGACGTGATGGTGGCGCCCAAAGTGTTGTACCGTACGGGGCACCGGAGAATGCGACTCCGCCTCGTCAACACCCACCGCCGCAAACGCTGCCCTCCCGTGCCCGCTGCCGCGCACGGCAGGCACGCCCTGCCATGTTTGCGTCGGACAACGCCCATGGTGCGTCCATGGCCTCGAGGCGCCAACGGAGGGGTTACACATCCGCCACCGCGTTCGGACACCAAACGGACCGCACCACCTCCGGTGAGGCAGCGATGGCTGCCCTAGCGTCGGATCCATGCGCCACTTGGGCAGGCACAATGGATTCCCGAAGGAAGGAGTCCGAGCGCTGTCGTGCACAGGCCTCCTCCCAGGAGCGGCGTTGCGCAAGCCGGACGGCCATCTCCTCCTCGGGGCTGTGTGGGATAAGTTCGGGGTTGACGGATCAAGAGGTGAAGGACTCAGATCCGATGTCCGCCATGCCGAAGACGGCCGGCCGCCGCCGAAGATAAGCTTGGATGGCGGAGGGGAATGGAGTGAAGTGGTTACGGTTTGATCCGACGAGCGGAGAGGAAGGAATATATGTGGGGTCAACGTGACCCTGATCCAACGTGGTGCGCGCACCCATATCCGCTTTCGTGATCGATCATTGACCGAGCGGACCGTTCGAACGTTTAAAGAAGGTTTGAGATGCCCAATGCTCTGACATCAGCAGGCTAACTTCTGGACCCATGTCGTTTGTTGTTTGCTGCTAGTAGCGTATTAGGTCTCCCATTGGGCCATTGGACACTTATTTGGTCCAGTAGCGCAATGACAGGTAATGGGATGCCCCACTATGCCAGTAAATCTCCAGCGGGTTTTTCATCTTTTTCTCTGTTTAGCGGTCTTCACTAGGCCTGGACCATAAGCTCGTAGCTCGCGAGCTTAATGAGCACTCGATAGTTTGGCTCGTTAAACTCGGAGCTCGCTTCTTAATGAACAGAGCCAATCATTGATTTGAGCTTGTTAAGCTTAACGAGCTTAACGAACGAGCTAACGAGTTTCACGAGTAGCTCGTTAAGCTCATTAGTAACAACATAAGACATGTTTTCATCTTATGTGACAAACTTTTTGTAGCACCTCAGCCCATCAATTCAATCTACTCGACATATGAGGCAACAAACTAGTGCATTTCTTTTTTGTAGTCACCATATTTCATCTTGAAAACCACACCTATGCATTCATCCTGTATATCATAATACATTACAATCTGTTAACGAGCGCTCACGAGCTTAACGAGCTTCAAACGAGCCGAGCCAAGCAGGTTTTTCTGCTCGTTAATCTTAACGAGCTTAATGAGCCGAGTCTTAACGAGCACGAGCTTAACGAGTACGAACTTAACGAGCCGAGCTGCTCGTTAGTGACATACAGAAACCAAACTATAGCGAATATACTATACCGAACATTTTTACAATCCCGAGATTTTTTTAAATGTGAATTTTTTTGAATCATGATTCTTTTTCGAGAAAACAAGAACAATTTTTGAAATCAATAATAATTTTTGAATCTTCTATACACCTTTTGAAAGCTTGGAACTTTTTGAAAATATAAACTGATTTTTGAAATACAATTTTTTTAAATTTTCTAGTGTTTTTGGAAATATTAATTTTAAAAAATTATGAACATTTGCTAAAATTCCAAATATTTTTTTATATTAATGATTATTTTTTTAAATACATTTGTTTGTAATTACTGATAAAATTATGAACATTTTCTTAGGTTAGCAAACAATTTTTGAAAATTATGATGAATTTGGAATTTAAAAATGGGAAAGAAAAAGAAGAAGAAAAGGATAAAAAACAAAAACCAAATAAAATTCCAGTGAGAAAAATAAAACCGGTTTAGGTATCCGTCTAGAAGGTTAAAAAAGGGTTGCTTGCGTTGTGTAAAACGCTCAAATATGAGTCGGCCCAATCTGGTCGCTAAGTCATTTCTCTGTGCGATTGAATGATAGTTCGCCGTAGAGAGTGGTGAATAGGGAATTCCCAGGGAGAGTATTATTTTGTGCGCCAAATGAGAAATTTCATAATCGACCATGTCATGAAACTTCACATGGGCCTTTCAGATTTTTCAGGAATTGTTTGTTGTATGGGCCAAAATCTAATATATAATTCAACACTTAATCCTTCACATATGTATTTTAGTTATGGCAAAAGCCTACCATCAATCGGCGGATTGCAATGGCCGCGTCCAACACCTTCCCTGGATAACACGCGTAAGTGAGGACCTATATACCATCCTTCATGCAACAGGGGCTATACTTCTGAAACATATGCGGTGTTGCAATGGTCTATGAAGGTTTACGTTTTACAACAAAACCTCTCTCACGGAAAATTTCTACAACAAAGCCTCAGTTGATTTTTAAAAAATTACAACAAAACCTCAGTTGCAAAAATGTTTTTGCAACAAAATAATTGTTCCAAAAAAATTTCTACAACATTACATGTGTTGCAGAAATGATTCTACACCGGACCCGAGACTATATCAGCCAAGTGACTCGAGACGACAATCCACAACACTATAGAGGACTTCAGAGTCGCAGCTCCGACTTCTACACCAGACCCGAGGCTGCACACCAAACTAGTCAATGATACTGCCACCCAGGCGACGAAGGCCAACACTACACACAGGAGAATTCCTAAGCCGCCGCTCCGACTTTCCGTCCGGCCCCGAGGCCGTGAGCCAGTCGAGTTGATGGCTCTTTCACCCATGCGACCGAAGCTAATACCAAACGCGCACGAGATTTCCGAAGCCACCGCTTCGACTTCCCTCC
>NW_024115878.1:0-9188 GCF_003073215.2 Triticum urartu | reverse complement strand
CCCCCAGGCCGCCCCCCCCGCCCGCCCGCCCCGCGGGCTGCCCAGGAGCTCGTCCGAAGCTCCAGTAGCCAGCGCCTGATCCCGATCTGGTTGTTCTCGTCGGATCTATAAAAAAAAATGTCTGCTGCATCGGGTTTTGTTGCTGTCCCTCGCTGTCCGGTGATCTTTGATGGTACTAACTACACCGAGTTCACTGGCTTCATGCGCATTCACATGTGTGGCATTCGTCTTTGGGGTGTTCTTTCTGGCGAGGTCTGCTGTCCCCCACGTCCAGTTTCGTGCTGCAGCTGTTCTCACTGCTAGTGTTCTGCCTCAGTTTGCTTCTGAATTTCTGGGTCTTTCTACTGTCTTTGAGATGTGGACCCGTCTTCGTGAGCGCTATCAGCCCTCTGGTGATGCCTTATACCTCTCTGTGATCCGTCAGGAGCATGCTCTTCAGCAGGGTGACTCTACTGTTGATGACTTCTATGCACAGAGTTCTGCTATCTGGCGTCAGCTTGATTCTCTCCGTAGTGCTGGGTGTCGTACCTGCCCCTGTTGCCAGGCTGTCCAGGCCAATTTGGAGTTTCATCGCGTCTATGAGTTCTTGTCTCGGCTCCGTAAGGAGTTTGAGCCCCGGCGTGCTCAGTTGTTTGCTCGTGGCCGTATTTCTCTCATGGAGGCGCTTTCTGAGATTCGTGTAGAGGAGACTCGCTTACGTGGTGCTGGTTTGCTGGAGGTTCCCTCTGTGCTTGCTACTCGTGCTCCTACGCCACCTGCTCCATCGACCACTTCTCGCTCGAGTGCTCCGCCGCTCTTGCCCACTCCTTCTGGAGGCTCAGGTCGCCCCCGTCCACACTGCGCCTATTGCAACAATGATGGTCATCTTGAGTCTCAGTGCTCTTGTACACACACACACACACACACACACACACACACACATTCTGCTTCACTGTTAAAAAAGATGATTAATATACTCCTTGTCACAAAAAAGACATCTATCACTACCCTTCCAACCCCTCTGTTGCGGTACATCTCTTGTCAAAATGCTACCTCTGAAAGTTAGCCATGTAAACACTAACTCTTAAGGGCTTGTTCGTTTAATCCCTTCACTAAGGGGATTGGAGAGGTTTGAAGGGGATTGGGAAGGAATTTGACTTACAGGGGATGTAATCCCTTACAACCCCCTTTAATCCCCCTCAAACCCTGTGCAACCGAACAAGGCCTAAAGGAATTTTCACAAACCGTAGTTCTTTTGTAAGGACAAGGCACCTGAGAGGCTTTCAAAGCTAAATACATAGATTTAGCACTCAACTCCAGAAGCTATGAACAACCACTTAGACCTATCTTCCTCCTCATTAAGAACAGCATTACTAGTACATAAACTTTGCAGCTCATTCCACATAACAGCTAGCTCATCCCAACATTTTCCGAAAATTAAGACACCTCCAGCCTTCTGTAAAAACTATGTACAGTTATATTCTTGCTCAGAGAAAGATTGAAAAGTATAGGAAATTTAGAAGCTAGAGATTTATCACTGATCCACATGTCTTCCCAGAAACAAGTCCTTTCACCATTACAACTATTTTCCTACAAAATTAAAGAAAGTATCTCTAACCTTCAGAATCCCAAACCAGAAATGTGAATGAAAGGGTTTATGTTTGCACTGAGATAGATTAGAGCTAGACAGATACTTTTCCCTGAATAGATCCTGCCATCTACCTTCCTCATTTTCCAGTTTTCAGAGCCATTTACTTACTAAACAAATGTTCATCACCTCCAAGTCCACCACACCTAAACCCCCCTTGCTCTTTAGGTTGACAAATATCTTCCCATTTCACCAAATGATACTTTTTATCATTTTGGTCTCATTCCATAAAAGTCTTTTCTAAAGAAATCCATTCTTCTTCTAGGACATCTTGGGGAGAATTAAAAGATACACCATACAATAAGGAACATTACTGAGGCATGATCTACCCCCATATGAGGCAAATCTTCCTTTCTAAATAGTACCAATTTTTTTTTCTACTTTATCCTCTGTACTTCTCCAATAGTTTTTTTTTTAAGTTTCTTATCATGCAAAGGCATACCTGAATATTTAAAAGTTAAGTTTTCTTCTACACATGCTAAAATGTATTTGTACTCATTAATCTTATCCTTGGCTTTACCAAACATAAGATTTCACTTTTATGAAAATTAATCTTGAGGCTAGGCAGACAGATGTTCAAAGATACACAGTAAATTCTTAAGATTTCTAGCACTATTCAAATCATCAGTAAACAGACATTTCATATTTTCATTCATTGAGCTTTAGCAAGAATCTAGATGCTTGTCTCCTCAAAGTATTGGATTTGTTTCAAATTATCCACTCTTCACTTTTCCTCTAATCGTATCATGTTGTCCATGTGGATTTCGGAAACGAATTTCTTGATCTATTGCCAAATATGTCTTCTTTCCAGGGCGCTACTGCTAGCGGAATTAGTGTGGTTATACAAATAGAGCCATACTCGGAGTTCATTGGCAGGAAGAAGGACGTTGCTGAACTAACTAGATGGATATCAGAAAATGTTACTGAGCCCTGGCCGATCTCAGTGTATGGGCCCAGTGGTGTTGGGAAGAGCACCCTCGTCAGGAAAGTAGTATACGAAAGCCCAGATCTCAGTAGTGAGATCCAAAGGCGAGCCTGGATCACCATGATGCAACCTTTCAACCAACAGGACTTCCTGCGCAGCATAATTTCACAGTTTCAGGCATGCTCTTCCCTGGGAAGGAGCACACAATCCGAAATTAATATCCAGAACATGTCAGAGGACGAGTTGGTGACTGAGATTTCTCAGCTCGCGGCAGGCGATGGGAGATCTCTGGTGATCATCGACAGGCTGTCAGCACAAGAAGAATGGGATCAGGTGAAGTCATGCTTATGGAATGATGGAGACGGAGGTGCTACCTGTACTGTTATAGTTACTACTACGAATGCTGCAGCTGCTCATCATTGTTCCGGGAATAGCAACAATATGTATAAGCTGAGCCCCCTTGATAGTGCTGCTGTCCGTCAGTTGTTTTATCAGACGGTATGTTCCTCCCAAACATGAAATATGATTATCTATTGGCAAATCAGATCGAAATATGTAGTATTAAGAACAAATCAAACACATGACTGAAACTCTAGACGCATGCCAAGCTAGGCCGTAGGCTTGGAGAAAAAGCTAGTACCGCTTTACCGTACGCATTTAAGTTATGAAAGGTGAAGCATGATTTGCGTGAAAGGGTACACATTTAAGTTATGAAAAGTGAGCATGATTTCAGTTAAGGCATTTTATTTATGCAGATAGTTATAGATTTTTGTTGGTCGATATCAACCAAGCCATGCATTTATGTTGGTGGATGGCCAAAGATAAATTCAGACTAAGTTTTAAAATTACTTAGATACCTTCAGAGACCTTCATTGCTATAAGGCTGTATATGCGACTTTAACTATATTTTTTCCATTTTTTCCTAATTTTAGTATTAGCATGACAACTTTATTGCTACAAGATTAATTCATGCAGCAAGTCACTTATGCTGTTCTGTTGGTGTCGCTTTTTCTACATAATGAGAATGATTTATTTATTTTTGCACTTGTTGCAATATCAGTACTAAAACTTATATGGCCACGAACAGGTATTCCAACATGATGGACTAATTGAGTTGTGTGGACCAATGGTTGATCATGCTAATCACATCATAGAAAAATGTGATGGGAACCTTCTCGCAATCAGGATTGTAAGTGGACTTCTTGGCACGAAAATTCGAAAATCTACAGAATGGGAGAAACTGCTAAACAGGCTTAGCTCAATGTTAAAAGACAACCCTGACCTTGGGATTGTCAGTGCAGCAGCAAAATTGAGTTATGATGATTTACCATCCCATATGAAATACTTGCTCCAATATCTTAGCATTTTCCCCAGAGGCCGCAACTTAATGCGTAGAAGATTGGCAAGGGCATGGATAGCAGAAACCTACTGTAGAAATGCAAGAGGATATGATGCTGAGGAAGTTGAGAAGATCTTTAATGGGCTTGTTATGATGAGTATGATTCATCCATCGAAGCGAGCAGAGATAACTAGTGGAAGAATAAATGGTTGCATTGTTGATGATGTGTTTCAGCAGCTCGGGGTTTCAGATGCAAAATTGCGGGATTTTATCTACATCCTTGATGAGCACCCTTTGGACACCAACCCAACAAACTCCAAAATCAGACATCTAGTTATTACAGTTGGCTGGAGAAGACATGATGATGAACGGATTGATGAGTTCAAGAAATTAGACCTCTCTTGTGCTCGATCACTAACAGTTTGTGGGGAATGGAAGTCTTGTTTCATTTCGACAAGGATGAAGTTGCTAAGGGTGCTCGATTTGGAAGACACTGAAGGTCTAGAGGAGCATCATGACCTTGAACAGATCGGGGAATTCCGGCATCTCAAGTGTCTGGGTCTCAGGAACACTGGAATTGCACATCTTCCCAACTCCTTGGGTAAGTTGCTAGGGCTTGAGGAGTTGGATATCAAGGGTACATACATTGCTAAGCTGCCATCTACGGTCATCCATCTTACAAGGCTGCGCCGTCTCCATGGTGGTACAGTGGCTGCACGCAATGCTCGGCTAGATTTTGTCAGTGAAATCACTAGAGATTGTCCTGGGATTATCCAAAGTGCTGCTTCATCTGCTTTCTGCATGTGTTTGCTATGTCTATTTAAGAGGAAGAAACCATATGGTGTGCGTGTCCCAGAGAAGATCGGAGAACTGAAGTCTGTTTTAACTCTGGGGACCATTGATGTTGCGGGAAGTCGGAGAGTTATGAAGGAGCTACAGAAGCTAACGCAGTTACAGAAGTTAGGGGTGACTGGCGTTACAAAACACAACACCAAGCATCTCTGCTCTACTCTTGAGCGTCTTCACCAGCTGCGGTCACTGATGGTCGACTCAAGTGATTCACTCAGCAGACTGGACACCGTGTGCTCACCGCCACTCCGTCTTGAAGCACTGAAGCTATATGGCAGTCTTGGTACGCTCCCAAGGTGGATCAAGACCCTTCATAATCTCCACAAGCTATGCCTGCGCTCGACACTGCTGGATGGGGATTCTGTACAGGTCATTGCGAAGCTACCCAACCTGATCGTGCTACGCCTTCTGGCTAAATCACTGGTGGCGGAGGCGATGGAATTTGGAAGCGACGCGTTTCCGAAGCTTGAGCTTCTGCAGATTGATGGGTTAGAAAATCTCATGTCCTTATCATTTCAAGGAGGAGCAGCCCCAAACTTAGAGATACTGCAGATCGCTGACTGCAACTTTATAAGCGAGGATGGCTTGCGTCAGTTTCACGACCTACCAAGGATCAAAAAGGTTTCACTGGATGGTGTGCTTGTTCAGAAACGACCTCCGCATACCAGCATTCCTCAGGGACAAGCAGCCCTGGTTCTTAATGCAGGCCGACGAATGAGGCATACTCAAGCACATGTAATTCGTGCTGCATTCCGCTTTAAAGAAGCAGCAAGAAGGGAAAATTCTGAGATTCAAGAATAAGCCACACCCCACCCTTCCTGTGTGTTGTGTTACTACTTGCTATGTTTTTTTGATTTGAAATCATGAGATTATCATCTAATTGTGTCTACTATCATCTTTTGAATAAACTCCCATTTCTTTTGAATCTAATAGTCCCGGACCACATCTTTCTCACCGATCTAACTTATCGCTGCCTGCCAAATTACAATCACGCAACTGCAATTTTGGTGTTGAAAGCAATGTAGAACGGTTGCCTGTTAATTTGCTGCCTGGCTCTCTTACCTGCTTTGAGATTTTATTCGTAGAGGTCTATTGATTAGTTGACTTGTTGAAGAAATATATACTACAGGGATCTAGAGATTATTTTAGGTACTGTTTGTCAGCTGGTTGTCATGGCGCCATGATTCTTGTACTGTAGCAGACCTGTTCATTGTGTTTGCCAAGGTACTTTGCCTTCCTAAAGTCCTACCTGGAGAATGGCCAATGGTGACACAACTTGTCATTGCGTTTGCCTTGGACGGGTGAGGCAGACCCCAAATATAATCTCTGTTGTGAATGTTGTTCATTGCGGTTGTTTGAGAATGTATTTGAACGAGAATAGTATGACACAAGTCCGATAAATAAAGGACACTACAGAAATTCAGAAACAGTACCACGTGGTAACATGAAGAAATTCATGTCAGAGCAGCGGGATCTATGGAGGAGGGGGAGAGGGGGTGACCCTGCGGGTGAACTTGTGGATGGCGAGGACGATGCGCTGGACGTGCTCCTCCGTCTCCGCCGAGCCCACGACCTCTGCCTCCGCCGCCACGACCACCGTCTCCTCCCCGTCCATCTCGGCCGCTCCCCTGGCTTCCATGTACTCTTGTGAACCTGACCTGAATATATACAGTAACAATCTTCAAATGCTCGGTGGTCGCGGGATAGACCACCGAGGCAGCCGCAAGGGGAGGTGTTAAGGATCCGGGGTGGTGGGTTTCTTGCCGACCTAGAAAAGAAAGATGGGTTTCTTGATCGATCTGTGCTCTGCGTTTGGCATCATTTGTCTTACTATAAAAGCTTTTACGCAAAACTGGTCCAGGCTTCAACGTCATCACGTGCACTACTTGTCCTGAGCACCAACACATGGCATACGTCCACGTGCACTACTTGCTTAGCATGCTTTGTGCTTTGAGTTAGTTTCTCACCCGCAAAAAAGTTCATGAGGAAAGGTTCTAGAATATGGAAAAAAGTTCATGACATTTTTTTCACAAATTCGAAAAAGTTCACGAACATAAAATTTTTATGAATTTGGGCAATTTTTTGGGAATTTCAAGCAAAATCATGAGAAAAAATAATGAATTTGATTTTTTTAGAAACAAAAAATGTTCACGAATTTGAAAAAAACTTAGTGAATTCTTAAAAATATCACGAGTAAAACAGTTCATGAATTTGAAGAATATTCACGAACACAAAAAATGTGTATGAATTTGGAAAATTTTCAGGAATTTAACAAAAAAAGTTCATGAAAAAAAATCTAAAAAACATATTTTTTTTCGAGAAAACAAAAAATGTTCAGGAATTTGAAAAAAACTTCGTGAATTTCTTGAAAAAAATATCATGAGCAAAAACGTTCATGAATTTGAAAAATCTTCGCAAATATAAAGAATGTACTTGAATTCAAAAAGTAATTCATGAAAAAACAATAAATTCCAAATACAAAAACGTTCTTGAATTTGAAAACAAATCTTGGAAAAATATATAGAAAAATCACTATTTTGATGAAATTCAGGAATACATGAAAGTTCATGAACTTGAAAAGAAAAGTTCACGAATTTGGAAAAGGTCATGGGCTTGGAAAAAAAATGACGCCGCTAACGCTCGAACGTTTCGTCTCAGGAGGGGCCAGATGGAACGAAATGTTCCAACGAACAATTTCTTTCGATAGGGAAACCCCATAGCCCAAACGCATCCCCGTAGATTCGACATGCTTTTTCCCTATTAAAACACAAGGAAAAAAAGCCCAGTAGCGAAACAAAAAGAAAGGCCCAGATTCCTTTCTCTGGATAAATAAAAACCCAGTTTCTGCTGTGCTAAGAAATAAAAATGTCATCAAATTTAAATGGGTCTATTGGTGTGATTTGTAGGGACCAACCTATATTGGAGGCATTGGCGATACGGGAAGCTATGGCGTTGGCGAAGGATCTATACACCCAACGTATCCAGGTTGCGTCCGATTGCAAGGTAGTAGTGGACGACATTCAGAAGCGTAGTTTGGCCAGCTATTGTGTGATAGTTCAAGAGATCATAGATATTTCTGGTTCTTTTATTTCATGTAACATAGTTTATGAACGTAGTAGTTCAAACTTTTTTTTTGTGAAATAGTAGTAGCTCAAACTTTGAAGTTCATAATTTAGCAAAGCATGCTATTACCCTAGATGGTGGCCGCCATGTTTGGTCATCCGGGAAATCTTCTATCCGTCTCTATAAACATTGTGACGAATTAATAAAGCTTCGTGGAATTGTTTAAAAAATCAAATTTAAAAGCAGAAAACTGCCATGGGTAAAAAGATAGGGTTCACACTACCAAAAAGTTACCGAACGAATTCCCGCTAATGACGTGTCAAGCTCTACAGCTTCAAGATTCGTGCATCGTGGTAAACAGCGTTCGGGCCCGGACGCCAAAAAAAACCGACGTTCGGCAATTATCTTTTCCGATGAACAATTGATTCTAACAAAAAGACCTACTCCCTCCTTCCATCTATATAGGGCCTAATGCGTTTTTTGAGGCTAATTTTGACCAAATATTAGAGCAATAATATATGACATGCAACTTACACAAAGCACACCGTTAAATTCGTGTGTGAAAGGAGCTTTCAATGATATAATTTTCACATTGTGCATGTCATGTATTATTAATCTTGTCAATAGTTAAAGGCAGTCTTAAAAAACGTATTAGGCCTTATATAGATGGAAGAAGGGAGTAAACGACGAAGCCGCAAAGCAGACTTTAAATTTTGCATGGAAGCCGAGGCGCCGGAGGAAGATCGAAGCGGCACAACTGACACTCAGTTTGCATGCACGGCTCATCGCATACTGCACATGCAATGCAAGCTTTAATTTACTCCGCTTTTAAACTCACACTCATCTTTTCGTATTCCACCACGCGCACCGCTTGATAGTACAAATATCCCAACATCTCACTCCATTCTTCCAAGCATCGTCGTCATGTTCAAGCTAGCTCCATTTACTGGTGGTAAGCACGCTGCTCTTCCAATTTACATCCTCCCCTCACGGATCAGTGAAGGATCTGGTTGAGGTGGTTACCGCTTGGCAGTTATCTGATGAGACTGATCAGATTAGTTGGGCGTTGGGTAAAAAAGGTAAATTCTCGACCAAATCGGTCTATACATACCTGGAAAGGCATCTGGCTGGATGTGATTATAGATGGATCTGAAAAGCTAAAATTGAAGGAAATATGCCCTAGAGGCAATAATAAAGTTATTATTTATTTTCTTATTTCATGATAAATGTTTATTATTCATGCTAGAATTGTATTAACCGGAAACATGATACATGTGTGAATACATAGACAAACAAAGTGTCACTAGTATGCCTCTACTTGACTAGCTCGTTGATAAAAAATGATTATGTTTCCTAGCCATAGACATGAGTTGTCATTTGATTAA
>NW_024115877.1:0-59349 GCF_003073215.2 Triticum urartu | reverse complement strand
AGGGATCATCTTATTTACTACCGTCGTTCTAAGCAAACAAGATGCAAAACATGATAAACATCACATGCAATCAAATAATAATAGTGACATGATATGGCCAATATCACATAGCTCCTTTGATCTCCATCTTGGGGCTCCATGATCATCCTGTCACCGTCATACTCATCGACATGTAAGTTGTGATTCCTATTACAATAGCATGAACATCTCATACATCACATATAGATCATTCATCATTCATCACAACTTTGGCCATATCACATCACATAGCATACCCTGCAAAAACAAGTTAGACGTTCTCTAATTGTTGTTTGCATGTTTTACGTGGCTGCTATGGGTTTCTAGCAAGAATGTTTCTTACCTACGCAAAGACCACAACGTGATATGCCAATTGCTATTTACCCTTCATAAGGACCCTTTTCATCGAATCCGATCCGACTAAAGTAGGAGAGACAGACACCCGCTAGCCACCTTATGCAACTAGTGCATGTCAGTCGGTGGAACCTGTCTCACGTAAGAGTACGTGTAAGGTCGGTCCGGGCCGCTTCATCCCACGATGCCGCCAAATCAAGATAAGACTAGTAACGGCAAGCATATTGAACAAAATCAACGCCCACAACTACTTTGTGTTCTACTCGTGCAAGAAAACTACGCATAGACCTAGCTCATGATGCCACTGTTGGGGAACGTTGCAGAAAACAAAAAATTTCCTACGGTTTCACCCAGATCCATCTAGGTGATCGGATGCATCTACGTACCTTGTAGATCGCGAGCGGAAGCGTTCAAACAACGGGGATGATGTAGTCGAACACGATGTGATCCAAATCACCGAAGATCTTAGCACCGAACGGACGATGCCTCCGCGTTCAACACACGTACGGAACGGATGACGTCTCCTCCTTTCTTGATCCAGCAAGGGGGGAATAGAGGTTGATGAAGATCCAGCAGCACAACGGCGTGGTGGTGGATGCAGGGCGTCACAGTAGCAGGGCTTCGCCTATACTACGAGAGAGAGACGTAACGGGGAGAGAGGAAGCACCAAAGGCTGAGGTATGAAGTCCTCCCTCTCCTCAACTATATATAGGAGGGCCAAGGGGGGGTGGTGCGCAGCCTAGGAGATCTGATCTCCTAGGTGCGGCGGCCAGGGGAGGGTTTCCCTCCCCCCCAAGGCACCTCGGGGTGCCTTCCACCACTAGGACTCCTCCTTGGTGGAAACCCTAGGCGCATGGGCCTAGTAGGGCTGGTGCCCTTGGCCCATGTAGGCCAAGGCGCACCCCCTATAGCCCATGTGGCCCCCCGGGACAGGTGGCCCCACCCGGTGGGCCCCCGGGACCCCTCCGGTGGTCCCGGTACAATACCGATAACCCCGAAACTTGTCCCGATAGCCGAAACAGCACTTCCTATATATAATTCTTTACCTCCGGACCATTCCGGAACTCCTCGTGACGTCCGGGATCTCATCCGGGACTCCGAACAATATTCGGGTTACTGCATATACATATCTTCACAACCCTAGCATCACCGAACCTTAAGTGTGTAGACCCTACGGGTTCGGGAGACAAGCAGACATGACCGAGACGACTCTCCAGTCAATAACCAACAGCGGGATCTGGATACCCATGATGGCTCCCACATGCTCCACGATGATCTCATCGGATGAACCACGATGTCGAGGATTAATCAACCCCGTATACAATTCCCTTTGTCAATCGGTATGTTACTTGCCCGAGACTCGATCGTCGGTATCCCAATACCTTGTTCAATCTCGTTACCGGCAAGTCACTTTACTCGTACCGTAATGCATGATCCCGTGATCAACCACTTGGTCACCTTGAGCTCATAATGATGATGCATTACCGAGTGGGCCCAGTGATACCTCTCCGTTATATGGAGTGACAAATCCCAGTCTCGATCCGTGTCAACCCAACAGACACTTTCGGAGATACCTGTAATGCACCTTTATAGTCACCCAGTTACGTTGTGACGTTTGATACACCCAAAGCACTCCTACGGTATTCGGGAGTTACACGATCTCATGGTCAAAGGAAAAGATACTTGACATTGGAAAAGCTCTAGCAAACGAACTACACGATCTTTGTGCTATGCTTAGGATTGGGTCTTGTCCATCACATCATTCTCCTAATGATGTGATCCCGTTATCAATGACATCCAATATCCATAGCCAGGAAATCATGACTATCTGTTGATCAACGAGCTAGTCAACTAGAGGCTCACTAGGGACATATTATGGTCTATGTATTCACACGTGTATTACGATTTCCGAATAATACAGTTATAGCATGAATAAAGACAATTATCATGAACAAAGAAATATAATAATAAACATATGCTTTTATTATTGCCTCTAGGGCATATTTCCAACACCGTCCTGGGTCCTCGGGTTGTGGAGGAGGGCTGTTTATTTCTTTAACAGCCTGGCGCAGTTCCTGCGTTGAAGTCGTTAGACTGAATATTTAACAATGGGAATATAAAACGGATGGGCAAGTAAATGTGACCACTTACCCAGCTTGGGGGATTGTACATAGAAAATCCACCCTGTGGGTTGACGCGGAGAAATTCCTCCTCTTCTCCCTTGTACAAAGCGGACAAGGTCTTTGTTAGAGCCATAGCCGAATCCGGTCCCTTACGGCCGTAGCGGGTGGCGTCGTCCTCCCCGTTGAAGTCCCACGTGGGGTGGCCTTTATACTGTAGCGGCTGCACCCCTCGCATGATGCATGCGGCCATGACTCGGATCATGGTCAGTCCAGAATGAGCTAACAATCTTATCCGGCCCATCAGGTAAAGGACATCCTTGTCACTTTCCCTCTGAGGGCTCCGTGGACACCAACTTAGGCGCTTCTTTAGTGGAGCACTGTCAAACTCAGGGAGGCCGATCCGGACAGGATCCGGCAGCGGGACGTCCTCTATGTAAACCATTCCGGAGGCCAGTCCTCGGATGCCTTCTTTGGGGTTCCGGATAGATATCCGGTCCCGGCGATGCGCCACACTTCGGCTCCGCCCACTTGATATATTGACCCCTTCGGAGAATGGGGCACAAGGCAGAATAGCTCTTTCCACAGCCCGAAATGAGCCTCAACACCCAAAAACAGCTCGCAGGGGGCTACGAAGCCCGCGATATGCAATACGGAGGCAGGCGTAAGATTGTGTAGCTGGAGGCCATAGAACTCCAGGAGCCCCCGGAGAAAGGGATGGATTGGAAATCCGAGCCCTCTTATTAAATAAGGGACAAGGCATACCCGCTCTCCTTTGGAGGGATTAGGGGCACTCTCCGCTTGTTCTCCGCCATTATAGATGGCAAGACCGGCTCGAACCGGGACCATATAGGCCGGGGGGAGAAATCCCTTGGTCTAGAGCGTCACTAGCTCGCTATGCGGGATGGAGCATCTCTCCTAATATCCAGGCTGAGGACTGGAAGGGCGAAAGGAGGAGTTGCGATGGCGGGCCATGGTGAAATGGACCTTTGCCGGATGCGCTCTGATGAACACTCGCGAAGGGGAGAAGGTGTGGTTTGGATCTAAATCCTCGTCCCCTTAAATGGGCGGCTCATTTACGCGGCTAGGGGTGTGGATGTAAAAACACTCAGACTTTTCATATTCGTTTGACACGTGGGAGACGGCCATTATTGGGCGTAGAAGCCAAGGAGCGCAACATTTACAAGAAACCGGACTTTATTCAACAGGTATACGGAATTTGGAGGAGAACCCGCCTTACAATGCCGAAGATAATCTACGCGCTGGACTCATCGTCATTGAAGCCTGGTTCGGGGGCTACTGAGGGAGTCCTGGATTAGGGGGTGTCTGGATGGCCGGACTATACCTTCAGCCGGACTCCTGGACTATGAAGATACAAGATTGAAGACTTCGTCCCGTGTCCGGAAGGGACTTTCCTTGGCGTGGAAGGCAAGCTTGGCGATAAGGATATGTAGATCTCCTACCATTGTAACCGACTTTGTAACCCTAACCCTCTCCGGTGTCTATATAAACCGGAGGGTTTTAGTCCGTAGGACAACATACAGAACAACAATCATACCATAGGCTAGCTTCTAGGGTTTAGCCTCTCCGATCTCGTGGTAGATCTACTCTTGTACTACCCATATCATCAATATTAATCAAGCATGACGTAGGGTTTTACCTCCATCAAGAGGGCCCGAACCTGGGTAAAACTTCGTGTCCCTTGCCTCCTGTTACCATCCGGCCTAGACGCACAGTTCGGGACCCCCTACCCGAGATCTGCCGGTTTTGACACCGACACCCTGTCTTGGAAATCATGTTGTTAGACAACAGTGAACCTTCAAACTATGAAGAAGCGATGGCAGGCCCGGATTCCGACAAATGGCTAGAAGCCATGAAATCCGAGATAGGATCCATGTATGAAAACAAAGTATGGACTTTGACTGACTTGCCCGTTAAACGGCGAGCCATAGAGAATAAATGGATCTTCAAGAAGAAGACAGACACGGATGGTAATGTGACCATCTATAAAGCTCGGCTTGTCGCTAAGGGTTATCGACAAGTTCAAGGAATTGACTACGATGAGACTTTCTCACCGGTAGCGAAGCTAAAGTCCGTCCGAATCATGTTAGCAATTGCCGCATTCTACGATTATGAGATATGGCAAATGGACGTCAAAACGGCATTCCTTAATGGTTTCCTTAAGGAAGAGTTGTATATGATGCAGCCGGAAGGTTTTGTCGATCCTAAGAATGCTGACAAGGTGTGCAAGCTCCAACGCTCGATTTATGGGCTGGTGCAAGCATCTCGGAGTTGGAACATTCGCTTTGATGAGATGATCAAAGCGTTTGGGTTTACGCAGACTTATGGAGAAGCCTGCGTTTACAAGAAAGTGAGTGGGAGCTCTGTAGCATTTCTCATATTATATGTAGATGACATACTTTTGATGGGAAATGATATAGAACTCTTGGACAGCATCAAGGCCTACTTGAATAAAAGTTTTTCAATGAAGGACCTTGGAGAAGCTGCTTATATATTAGGCATCAAGATCTATAGGGATAGATCAAGACGCCTCATAAGTCTTTCACAAAGCACATACCTTGATAAGATTTTGAAGAAGTTCAAAATGGATCAGTCCAAGAAAGGGTTCTTGCCTGTTTTGCAAGGTGTGAGATTGAGCTCAGCTCAATGCTCGACCACGGCAGAAGAGATAGAAGAGATGAGTATCATCCCCTATGCCTCAGCCATAGGTTCTATTATGTATGCCATGCTGTGTACCAGACCTGATGTAAACCTTGCCGTAAGTTTGGTAGGAAGGTACCAAAGTAATCCCGGCAAGGAACACTGGACAGCGGTCAAGAATATCCTGAAGTACCTGAAAAGGACAAAGGACATGTTTCTCGTTTATGGAGGTGACAAAGAGCTGGTCGTAAAGGGTTACGTCGACGCTAGCTTCGACACAGATCTGGATGACTCTAAGTCACAAACCGGATACGTGTATATGTTGAATGGTGGAGCAGTGAGCTGGTGCAGCTGCAAACAGAGCGTTGTGGCGGGATCTACATGTGAAGCGGAGTACATGGCAGCCTCGGAGGCAGCACATGAAGCAATATGGGTGAAGGAGTTCATCACCGACCTAGGAGTCATACCCAATGCGTCGGGGCCAATCAAACTCTTTTGTGACAACACTGGAGCTATTGCACTTGCCAAGGAGACCAGGTTTCACAAGAAGACAAGGCACATCAAGCGTCGCTTCAACTCCATTCGTGAAAATGTTCAAGATGGAGACATAGAGATTTGTAAAGTACATACGGACCTGAATATAGCAGATCCGTTGACTAAACCTCTCCCTAGGGCAAAACATGATCAACACCAGAATTCCATGGGTGTTCGATTCATCACAATGTAACTAGATTATTGACTCTAGTGCAAGTGGGAGACTGTTGGAAATATGCCCTAGAGGCAATAATAAAAGCATTATTATTATATTTCTTTGTTCATGATAATTTTCTTTATTCATGCTATAACTGTATTATTCGGAAATCGTAATACACGTGTGAATACATAGACCATAATATGTCCCTAGTGAGCCTCTAGTTGACTAGCTCGTTGATCAACAGATAGTCATGATTTCCTGGCTATGGATATTGGATGTCATTGATAACGGGATCACATCATTAGGAGAATGATGTGATGGACAAGACCCAATCCTAAGCATAGCACAAAGATCGTGTAGTTCGTTTGCTAGAGCTTTTCCAATGTCAAGTATCTTTTCCTTTGACCATGAGATCGTGTAACTCCCGAATACCGTAGGAGTGCTTTGGGTGTATCAAACGTCACAACGTAACTGGGTTGACTATAAAGGTGCATTACAGGTATCTCCGAAAGTGTCTGTTGGGTTGACACGGATCGAGACTGGGATTTGTCACTCCGATAACGGAGAGGTATCACTGGGCCCACTCGGTAATGCATCATCATTATGAGCTCAAGTGACCAAGTGGTTGATCACGGGATCATGCATTACGGTACGAGTAAAGTGACTTGCCGGTAACGAGATTGACAAGGTATTGGGATACCGACGATCGAATCTCGGGCAAGTAACATACCGATTGACAAAGGGAATTGTATACGGGGTTGATTGAATCCTCGACATCGTGGTTCATCCGATGAGATCATCGTGGAGCATGTGGGAGCCAACATGGGTATCCAGATCCCGCTGTTGGTTATTGACTGGAGAGTCGTCTCGGTCATGTCTGCTTGTCTCCCGAACCCGTAGGGTCTACACACTTAAGGTTCGGTGACGCTAGGGTTGTGAAGATATGTATATGCAGTAACCCGAATGTTGTTCGGAGTCCCGGATGAGATCCCGGACGTCACGAGGAGTTCCGGAATGGTCCGGAGGTAAAGAATTATATATAGGAAGTGCTGTTTCGGCCATCGGGACAAGTTTCGGGGTTATCGGTATTGTACCGGGACCACCGGAGGGGTCCCGGGGGCCCACCGGGTGGGGCCACCTGTCCCGGGGGGCCACATGGGCTGTAGGGGGTGCGCCTTGGCCTACATGGGCCAAGGGCACCAGCCCTACTAGGCCCATGCGCCTAGGGTTTCCACCACGGAGGAGTCCAAGTGGTGGAAGGCACCCCGAGGTGCCTTGGGGGGGAGGGAAACCCTCCCCTGGCCGCCGCACCTAGGAGATCAGATCTCCTAGGCTGCGCACCACCCCCCCTTGGCCCTCCTATATATAGTTGAGGAGAGGGAGGACTTCATACCTCAGCCTTTGGTGCTTCCTCTCTCCCCGTTACGTCTCTCTCTCGTAGTATAGGCGAAGCCCTGCTACTGTGACGCCCTGCATCCACCACCACGCCGTCGTGCTGCTGGATCTTCATCAACCTCTCTTCCCCCCTTGCTGGATCAAGAAAGGAGGAGACGTCATCCGTTCCGTACGTGTGTTGAACGCGGAGGCATCGTCCGTTCGGTGCTAAGATCTTCGGTGATTTGGATCACATCGTGTTCGACTACATCATCCCCGTTCTTTGAACGCTTCCGCTCGCGATCTACAAGGTACGTAGATGCATCCGATCACTCGTTTCTAGATGAACTCCTAGATGGATCTTGGTGAAACCGTAGGAAAATTTTTGTTTTCTGCAACGTTCCCCAACAGACGGTCCCTCGACCCGGCCTCTCAAGAGGATCCGGACTTATCTATGGAGTTGATTGATGGAGTGTTCCATCAATTGAGCAAGGACAACGCCTTGGTGGCCATTACGGCCGATTACCCAGGGCTAATCCCGGCCTCCCAGGTAACTGAGATCGAAGTCCCAGTACTCCGAATAGGGGTCCGCCCTCTCGTGTTTTCAGTTTCCTGATTACAACCGAGCTTTGCAGGGGAGGTTTTTGAGACGGGAGGCCGAACCTGCGGCGACAAGCCAACGAGGGGCCGTAGGGCCCCGTGGGCAGAAAAGAGGTGCAGCCCGGACCGAGGCGTCAGCGCAAAGGTATGGCGCACCCCCTTATCCCAGGTGTTATACCTTCAAGGCATATTAACACTCGTGCTCTCTTCAGGACAAAGAGACCTCGCCGGACTATATCCGGAGAGGCTGCCAATCGCGCCTCCACCAGCCAGGCTCCAAAGCCTGGTCCGGAGGCAGAGGCAAACACAAGGCGCGCACCGGACGCTCCTCCGATGGAGGATGTGGACAGGTTGTCTGCCACCAACTCTGAGGTGGAGAGTGCCATGAACCATAGGCGTCGCCAGAAAATTCTTCGCGACGTCTGTTTCTCCCAAGAGGCATTAGATGCCTTCAATTCGGGAGATGCGTACCTCCGTGCCGCTCAAAATGGTCTAGCCAGAGCCACGGAGCAATATGTAAAAGACATACGGGTAAGAAATTTTTGGTAATTATATATATACCAGTAGCCCCTGAGACTTGAAACAGTTAGAATAACTGATTTAAGGATCATTTGTTATGCAGGTTCTTACAGAAAAGAATTCCCTACTATCCCAGGAGCTGGAAGAGTGCAAAGCCCAACTGGAGGCCGCACTAGCCGCGGCAGGGGAGCCCAAGGAGACCCCCTCTGGTAATATACACTTCGAAAGATAAGTATTTTGCGAAGCACGGCATGGGTGCGAATCTGACAAATGAAATTGCAGATGGCGCCGGATTGAATCCGGACAGGCAACAACTCCTACGCCAGCTGAAGGCTGGTGAGAAGGTGCTGACAAAGGTGAGGCAGGAGAAGAATGATCTCCAAGATGCCACACCAAGCTGGGCGTCGACCTGAAAGATGTTCGTGCCCAGCTATCAGACTCCGTTAAGGAGAATCAGCGGCTTCGGCGCGGCATATTTAGTAAGTGCTTGAACGAACCTTTGAAAAAAAGTTCGGCGGGGAAGTCGACTAACAGAGTAATGTCTGTAGGTGTGTTAACAGGTCGTCCTGCAGAGGAGATGCCCGGTTCTACGGGTGACCTTCTTCCCGAGCTCTCGCAACTGCTCGAGCGAGTTCGGAAGGCGATGCAAGGCGTTGCTCAGGCCTTGTGGCCATCCATCTCCATGCCCGAAGGTCTTGGAGAGCTTGCGGAGAAGCTGAAGGGAGCATGGCGGCGCTTCCGATTGTGGAAGATATCGGCCTGCCGTCAAGGCGCTAGGGAGGCCTGGGCCATGGTGAAGACGCGGTACACAAAGGCTGACCCCAACCACATGGACGAGGTCGGTCCTGCGGGGCCCAATGGGAAGGAGATCCCTGTAAGCTTAGTATACGGCCAAGTAGAATTGGCCGCAAAGTATTCCCAACAGGACTGTAAATTAGACAGCCTTTTAGATGGTATTGAAGAGGAATACAATCAGTCAGAATGACTATGTAATTTAATTGACATTTATAATGCCTTCTAGCCGGATTGTAGATCGTTTGTCATGGCCGACCTTTTCGCTTCAGCCTCGGGACCTGACGGTCCGGAGTGTGTCCGAATTCCCATGCGGTTATATAAGAACCGGGGAATGCATGGAGACCAGGCGTAGGGGTCATTAGTGCGTGAACAGACAAGTGCCCGACTAGTTATGTTATATTACATGGTTAGTAAGAAACATCTTCCAGGGAGAATAGTTCCGTTAGGGGTTCCTTTCCGTGGGAGGCATGCCCTAAAGTGCATGTCCATTCTGCAAAAAAGACGATGGAAAAAGCATCTGGGGGCGCATAAATAAATAAGTGAAAAGATCATCTTTTAGGTCACCGACCGAATATTCCCTTAAGAACGCTAGCTTTAGGCTTCACCCAGTCTGAGGTACACATCCGGCTGATCCGGCAGTAACAATCGCAGAGGTGCTCCCTTTACCGCCTAGCCGAATAATCGAGAACGTAGGGGTAAGCACAGGAGCCAGGCAACCCAGCTTGGCCAAAACTTAAGTCATATCGATGCATATAATGGTGAAATAAAAGGTACATGCGGAAGTATAACACATGTGTTGGGCATGAAGCCCGTATAAATAAGCTTCTGTAAAAAGAAGCCCCCAGGTTTAATGAGTGCGAATAGCACGTCATTTGATGAGCCTTTAAAGGCTATAGGAGAAAGGAAGGGGAGAAGGAGAGAAATGTAAGACAGACAGTATATAAAAAATGGACAGAGGAAGGAGACGAACACAGAGTCCAGTGCTAGGCATAGAATCTTCGGAGACGGGCTGCGTTCCATGGGTTCGGCTCGAGTCGGTTATCCGATGCATCTCGCAGGTGGTACGCTCCACCAGTCAGGACTTGGTCAATTATGAAGGGACCTTCCCACTTGGTCTTGAGTTTGTCCTTTTTCTTGTCCAGCAGGCGTAGAACTAATTCGCCAACATTGTAATTTTTGGCCCGTACTTCTTTGCTTTGGTATCTTCGAGCCTGCTGTTGATAGAATGCAGAACGGGCTTTTGCCACGTCACGCTCCTCCTCCAATGCGTCCAAACTGTCCTGCCGATCGAGCTCGGCTTCTCTTTCTTCGTACACGCGCACTCGAGGTGAGTCATGAATTATGTCGCAAGGCAAAACTGCCTCTGCGTCGTACACCATAAAGAATGGTGTGTATCCGGTGGTGCGATTTTCGGCGTGGTCCGCAGCCCCCAGAGTACGGAGTCGACCTCCTCTACCCAGTGTGTGTTAGATTCCTTAAGGGACCGCACTAATCTGGGTTTGATGCCGCTCATGATAAGACCATTTGCACGTTCGACCTGGCCGTTAGTTTGTGGGTGATAGACGGAAGCATAATCGAGCTTGATGCCCATGTTTTTGCACCAGAGTTTTACCTCGTCGGCTGTAAAGTTCGTGTCGTTATCAGTGATGATGCTGTGGGGGACGCCGTAACGGTGTACAACCCCGGATATAAAGTCTATCACTGGTCCGGATTCAGCCGTCTTAACAGGCTTGGCTTCTATCCATTTGGTGAACTTATCCACCATGACCAGTAAGTATTTTTGCTTGTGGGTTCCGCCTTTAAGTGGTCCAACCATGTCAAGCCCCCAGACCGCGAAGGGCCAAGTGATGGGGATGGTTTGGAGGGCGGTGGGTGGCATATGGCTTTGGTTTGCAAAGAGCTGGCAACCGACGCATCGTTGGACTAAGTCCTGGGCGTCTGCCCGGGCCGTCGGCCAATAAAAGCCTGTACGGAAGGCCTTGCTTACAAGGGACCGAGCTGCAGCGTGATGACCGCCGAGTTCGGCGTGAATTTCAGCCAGGAGGTTCCGCCCCTCCTCTTCGGAGATGCACCTTTGAAGGACTCTGGTAGTGCTTTTCTTATAAAGCTCTCCCTCGTGGACTTTGTAGGCTTTGGATCGCCGCACTATGCAGTGTGCCTCATTTTGGTCCTCGGGGAGTTCCTGCCTAGTAAGGTAGGCGAGGAATGGTTCTGTCCATGGGGCGATGACGGCCATTATTACGTGGGCTGAAGGTGTTATTTCATTGGCAGAGCCTCCGATTGTGTCAGAATATTCGGTGTCGGGCAGTGAGGTTGGGTCCGGGCTGTTATTGTTCGGATCCCCTTCCCATACTACGGATGGCTTGAACAGCCTTTCCAAGAAGATGTTGGGGGGGACTACATCGCGTTTAGCGCCGATGCGTGCCAGGACATCTGCCGCCTGATTATTTTCCCGGGCTATATGGTGAAATTCAAGCCCTTCAAACCGAGCTGACATTTTTAGGACGGCGTTGCGGTAAGCTGCCATTTTTGGATCCTTGGCGTCGAAGTCTCCATTTATTTGGGATATTGCGAGGTTCGAGTCCCTGTGCACCTCTAGGCGTTGAATGCCCATGGATACTGCCATCCGAAGACCATGTAAAAGGGCCTCATATTCGGCTGCATTGTTGGAGTCTGTGTACATAATCTGGAGTATGTATTGAACTGTGTCTCCTATGGGGGACGTCAAAACAACGCCAGCCCCTAGTCTGGCCAACATCTTGGAGCCGTCGAAATGCATGATCCAATTTGAATATGTGCCGTACTCTTTAGGGAGTTCGGCCTCCGTCCATTTTGCGACGAAGTCGGCCAAAACTTGCAACTTGATGGCTCGTCGTGGCTTATACGTTATGTCGAACGGGAGGAGCTCAATGGCCCATTTTGCAATCCGGCCCGTTGCATCACGGTTGTTTATAATATCGTTAAGTGGTACTTCCGAGGCTACTGTTATTGAACACTCTTGAAAGTAGTGTCGTAGCTTCCGGGATGCCATGAATACCGCGTACGCAATCTTTTGATAATGCGGGTACCGTGACTTGCATGGAGTGAGGACAGTGGACACATAATAGATCGGCCTTTAAAGGGGGAATTTGTGTCCGTCCGTTTCTCGTTCGACGACGAGCACTGTGCTTACAACCTGATGTGTTGCTGCAATGTACAATAGCATTGGTTCGCCAATGTTTGGCGCGGCCAGGACTGGGTTTGTTGCCAATATGGCCTTTATTTTGTCGAGTCCGGCCATGGCTGCCTCCGTCCATTCGAAGTGTTCGGTGCGCCGAAGGAGGCGGTAAAGGGGTAGGGCCTTTTCTCCCAAGCGGGAGATAAAGCGGCTTAGAGCCGCCACGCATCCGGTTAACTTTTGTATTTGTTTGAGGTCCTTTGGGATATCCAATTGTGACAGAGCTCGGATCTTGGCTGGATTTGCTTCAATTCCTCTACCGGATACAATGAAGCCCAAGAGCTTTCCGGCTGGAACGCCGAAAACGCATTTTTCCGGGTTGAGCTTGATGTCGTATGTCCGGAGGCTATCAAATGTGAGCCTCAAGTCGTCTACTAGAGATTCGACATGTTTTGTTTTGATGACCACATCATCTACATATGCCTCCACTGTTTTGCCGATCTGGTTTGCCAGACATGTCTGAATCATGCGCTGATATGTTGCGCCGGCGTTTTTGAGCCCGAAGGGCATTGTGTTGAAGCAGAATGGGCCGTATGGTGTGATAAATGCCGTTGCGGCTTGGTCTGATTCTGCCATCTTGATTTGATGGTAGCCGGAATATGCGTCGAGGAAACGCAACGAATCGTGTCCTGCGGTAGCGTCGATAATTTGATCGATGCGGGGGAGGGGGAAGGGATCCTTTGGGCAAGCCTTGTTAAGGTCTTTAAAATCAACGCACAGGCGTCAGGATTTGTCCTTCTTTGGTACCATCACCAGGTTTGCTAGCCAGTCCGGATGTTTTATATCTTTGATGAATCCGGCCTCCAACAGCTTTGCTAGCTCCTCTCCCATGGCCTGTCTCTTAGGTTCGGAAAAACGCCGAAGAGCTTGTTTGACAGGTTTGAATCCTTTTAGGATATTTAAGCTGTGCTCGGCCAGCCTGCGTGGGATTCCTGGCATGTCTGAAGGGTGCCTGGTGAAAATGTACCAGTTCTCTCGTAGGAACTCTCGCAGTGCGGCGTCTACATCAGGGTTTAACTGTGCCCCAATGGAAGCTATTTTATTGGGGTCCGTTGGATGGACCTGGAATTTGACTATTTCGTCCGCCGGTTTAAAGGAGGTGGACTTGGATCTTTTGTCGAGTACCACATCGTCCCTATTCACCGTGGAGCGCAGCGCAGTCAGCTCCTCAGCCGCTAGGGCTTCAGATAGTGCCTCGAGGGCCAGTGCGGCTGTCTTGTTTTCGACGCGGAGTGCTATGTCCGGATCACTAGCGAGAGTGATGATCCCGTTAGGCCCGGGCATCTTGAACTTCATGTACCCGTAATGGGGTATTGCTTGGAAGATTGTAAACGCTTCCCGTCCTAGCAGAGCATGATAAAGGCCTCTTCGGACCTGTAATTATCCGGCGTGCCGAACACCACATCTAGTATGATTTTTCCTATACAGCGCGCTTCCCGACTAGGGATTATTCCTCTAAAGGTTGTGCTGCTTCGCTCAATGCGGTTCCAGTCTATTTCCATTTTTTGAAGGGTTTCCTCATAAATGAGGTTCAATCCGCTACCGCCATCCATGAGTACCTTGGTAAGACGAAAGTCTTCCACTATTGGACTGAGGACCAATGCGGCTGGTGCTCGGGCTGTTCGGAATTTAGGTTCATCACTGGCATTAAAGGTAATAGCCGTGTCACTCCATGGGTTTATTGTTGCTACTTGGTAGACTTCGGCAAGGCTGCGGAGTGTCCTTTTTCGCATATTATTTGATGCGAAAGTCTCGAAGACTGTTAATACCGTATTGGTGTCTCTGGGGTGGCTTTCTGTGGCCTCCGGAATTAGGAGATCTTCGCCAATTTTGGCCACCTGCCGGAGTATCCAACATCCTCTAAGGTTGTGAGTTGGTGTGGCGTCCTCTGTACTGTGAATTTTACAGGGTCCATTAAGCCATCCTTCCAGTACGGTTCCATGCCCTATAGAGGGTTTTTGCTTTTTGGTGTTTAACCCGGGTGTCTGGCGATGATGCACCCTTTTTATTTCGGACTGGGTTTGTATTCAGGGCCGGATCGTCCCAAAATTTTATTTCGGTTTTCCAGGCGCTTTCCATCGCATAGTACTTTTTGTACAATGGACGCCAAGTCAGCGAAGCGTGTAATATCACGGCGACTTATGGCGTTGAGGATTCCCTTGTCCGTGCAATTATTGCAGAAGATTGAGATTGCGCCTTCCTCGCGGCAGTCCCTTATCCTGTTCCTAACCAGGAGGAATCTGGCCCAGTAATGATGTACTGTTTCTTCGGGCTCTTGCCTGATTTGGGATAGATCGCTTATGTTCGGGTGGGTGGGTGGAATTAAATCCGAAGCCTCACCCAATCTGAGGCTCAGAGGCCAAGGAATTTCCGAACTCGAAAATTTGGATTCCTGGATGTTTTCCAATGAATCCAGCCCGTCGCCTGACTCTAAGTTCAGGTCTTGAGTGATATCCTCCCCTCCGCGGGTATCCGGCTTGGAGGGGTCGGGAATTCGGACGTAGCTAGTCCTTAAGATAGATGAAGGGTCGCCGCACTGTCCCTCTACCACGGCAACGTGATGGGTGACTTGGGGAGAGTTAATCTCTCTCAGATCGGGTTTAGGCCCAATCTGGTCGTAATCCGTAGCGACTCCCAGGGCGGCGATGCGATCCAAGAGCTCGTTTATGGAGGAGAACTCCATTGGATCTAACTGCTCGGCGAGTTCCGAGCTGACCTGAAGATTGTATTCGATGGCTCGAGAGGTCATCGTCGGCGCAGAAGCCGAACAGGTGGTCGTAAGAAAACCACCTAGCCGGAGGGTTTGGCCGACAGCCAAAGCTCCCTTAGCGACGGTGCCGTCTTTAAAGACGGGGCGAGGCATCCTTCCTGATGGTGACGACACAGAGGAACTCTCAATGAAAGCACCAATGTCAGTGTCAAAACCGGCGGATCTCGGGTAGGGGGTCCCGAACTGTGCGTCTAGGCCGGATGGTAACAGGAGGAGAGGGACACAAAGTTTTACCAAGGTTCAGGCCCTCTTGATGGAGGTAAAACCCTACGTCATGCTTGATTAATATTGATGATATGGGTAGTACAAGAGTAGATCTACCACGAGATCGGAGAGGCTAAACCCTAGAAGCTAGCCTATGGTATGATTGTTGTTCTGTATGTTGTCCTACGGACTAAAACCCTCCGGTTTATATAGACACCGGAGAGGGTTAGGGTTACAAAGTTGGTTACAATGGTAGGAGATCTACATATCCTTATCGCCAAGCTTGCCTTCCACGCCAAGGAAAGTCCCTTCCGGACACGGGACGAAGTCTTCAATCTTGTATCTTCATAGTCCAGGAGTCCGGCTAAAGGTATAGTCCGGCCATCCGGACACCGCCTAATCCAGGACTCCCTCAACAGGGTTGTCGTACCACTCTGGTGCGGAACGTGTCCTCATGGACCTACGAAGTTCAGTAGCAACTTGATCTGAAGTTTCATGATCATCATCATTAACTTCCTCTCTAGTCGGTGTAGGCACCTCAGGAACATTTTCTTGAGCTGTGCCACTTACCGGTTCAAGAGGTAATACTTCATCAAGTTCTACTTTCCTCCCACTTATTTCTTTCGAGAGAAACTCTTTCTCTAGAAAGGACCCATTCTTGGCAACAAAGATCTTGCCTTCGGATCTGAGGTAGAAGGTATACCCAATAGTTTCTTTAGGGTATCCTATGAAGACGCATTTTTCCGATTTGGGTTCGAGCTTTTCAGGTTGAAGTTTCTTGACATAAGCATCGCATCCCCAAACTTTTAGAAATGACAGCTTAGGTTTCTTCCCAAACCATAATTCATACGATGTCGTCTCAACGGATTTCGACGGAGCCCTATTTAAAGTGAATGTGGCAGTCTCTAAAGCATAGCCCCAAAATGATAGCGGTAGATCGGTAAGAGACATCATAGATCGCACCATATCCAATAGAGTGCGATTACGACGTTCGGACACACCATTACGCTGAGGTGTTCCAGGCGGCGTGAGTTGTGAAACTATTCCACATTTTCTTAAGTGTGTGCCAAATTCGTGACTCAAGTATTCTCCCCCACGATCTGATCGCAAGAACTTGATTTTCCTGTCACGTTGATTCTCAACCTCACTCTGAAATTCCTTGAACTTTTCAAAGGTCTCAGACTTGTGTTTCATTAAGTAGACATACCCATATCTACTCAAGTCATCAGTGAGGGTGAGAACATAACGATAGCCATCACGAGCCTCAACACTCATTGGACCGCACACATCAGTATGTATGATTTCCAATAAGTTGGTTGCTCGCTGCATTGTTCCTGAGAACGGAGTCTTGGTCATTTTACCCATGAGGCATGGCTCGCACGTGTCAAATGATTCATAATCAAGAGACTCCAAAAGTCCATCTGCATGGAGCTTCTTCATGCGTTTGACACCTATGTGACCAAGGCAGCAGTGCCACAAGTATGTGGGACTATCATTATCAACCTTACATCTTTTGGTATTCACACTATGAAGATGTGTAACACTACGCTTGAGATTCATTAAGAATAAACCATTCACCAACGGAGCATGACCATAAAACATATCTCTCATATAAATAAAACAACCATTATTCTCGGATTTAAATGAGTAGCCATCTCGAATTAAACGAGATCCTGATACAATGTTCATGCTCAAAGCTGGCACTAAATAACAATTATTGAGGTTTAAAACTAATCCCGTAGGTAAATGTAGAGGTAGCGTGCCGACGGCGATCACATCGACCTTGGAACCATTCCCGACGCGCATCGTCACCTCGTCCTTCGCCAGTCTCCGCTTATTCTGCAGCTCCTGCTTTGAGTTACAAATGTGAGCAACCGCACCGGTATCAAATACCCAGGAGCTACTACGAGTACTGGTAAGGTACACATCAATTACATGTATATCACATATACCTTTAGTGTTGTCGGCCTTCTTGTCCGCTAAGTATTTGGGGCAGTTACGCTTCCAGTGACCACTTCCCTTGCAATAAAAACACTCAGTCTCAGGCTTGGGTCCATTCTTTGGCTTCTTCCCGACAGCTAGCTTACCGGGCGCAGCAACTCCCTTGCCGTCCTTCTTGAAGTTCTTCTTACCCTTGCCTTTCTTGAACTTAGTGGTTTTATTCACCATCAACACTTTATGTTCCTTTTTGATTTCCACCTCTGCTGATTTCAGCATTGAATATACCTCAGGAATGGTCTTTTCCATCCCCTGCATATTGAAGTTCATCACAAAGCTCTTGTAGCTCAGTGGAAGCGACTGAAGGATTCTGTCAATGACCGCGTCATCCGGGAGATTAACTCCCAGCTGAGTCAAGCGGTTATGCAACCCAGACATTTTGAGTATGTGCTCACTGACAGAACTATTTTCCTCCATCTTATAGCTGAAGAACTTGTCGGAGACTTCATATCTCTCGACCCAGGCATGAGCTTGGAAAACCATTTTCAACTCTTCGAACATCTCATATGCTTCGTGTCTCTCAAAACGCTTTTGGAGCCCCGGTTCTAAGTTGTAAAGCATGCCGCACTGAACGAGGGAGTAATCATCAACACGTAACTGCCAAGCGTTCATAACGTCTTGGTTCTCTGGGATGGGTGCGTCACCTAGCGGTGCTTCTAGGACATAATCTTTCTTGGCAGCTATGAGGATGATCCTCAGGTTCCGGACCCAGTCCGTATAGTTGCTGCCATCATCTTTCAGCTTGGTTTTCTCTAGGAACGCGTTGAAGTTGAGGACAACGTGGGCCATTTGATCTACAAGACATATTGTAAAGATTTTAGACTAAGTTCATGATAATTAAGTTCATCTAATCAAATTACTCAATGAACTCCCACTCAGATAGACATCCCTCCAGTCATCTAAGTGAAACATGATCCGAGTTAACTAGGCCGTGTCCGATCATCACGTGAGACGGACTAGTCAACATCGGTGAACATCTTCATGTTGATCGTATCTTCTATACGACTCATGCTCGACCTTTCGGTCTTCTGTGTTCCGAGGCCATGTTTGTACATGCTAGGCTCGTCAAGTCAACCTAAGTGTATTGCGTGTGTAAATCTGGCTTACACCCGTTGTATTCGAACGTTAGAATCTATCACACCCGATCATCACGTGGTGCTTCGAAACAACGAACCTTCGCAACGGTGCACAGTTAGGGGGAACACTTTCTTGAAATTATTACGAGGGATCATCTTATTTAAGCTACCGCCGCTCTAAGAAAATAAGATGTAAAACATGATAAACATCACATGCAATCAAATAGTGACATGATATGGCCAATATCATTTGCTCCTTTTGATCTCCATCTTCGGGGCTCCATGATCATCGTTGTCACCGGCATGACACCATGATCTCCATCATCATGATCTCCATCATTGTGTCTTCTTGAAGTTGTCTCATCATCTATTACTTCTACTACTATGGCTAACGCTTTAGCAATAAAGTAAAGTAATTACATGACGTTTATGTTGACATGCGGGTCATAAATAAATAAAGACAACTCCTATGGCTCCTGCTGGTTGTCATACTCATCGACATGCAAGTCGTGATTCCTATTACAAGAACATGATCAATCTCATACATCACATATATCATTCATCACATCCTTTTGGCCATATCACATCACACGACACATGCTGCAAAAACAAGTTAGACGTCCTCTAATTGTTGTTGCAAGTTTTTACGTGGCTGCTATAGGTTTCTAGCAAGAACATTTCTTACCTACGCCAAAACCACAACGTGATATGCCAATTTCTATTTACCCTTCATAAGGACCCTTTTCATCGAATCCGATCCGACTAAAGTGGGAGAGACAGACACCCGCCAGCCACCTTATGCAACTAGTGCATGTCAATCGGTGGAACCAGTCTCACGTAAGCGTACATGTAAGGTCGGTCCGGGCCGCTTCATCCCACGATGCCGCCGAATCAAGATAAGACTAGTAACGGCAAGCAAATTGACAATATCGACACCCACAACTGCTTTGTGTTCTACTCGTGCATAGAAACTACGCGTAGACCTAGCTCATGATGCCATTGTTGGGAACGTAGCATAATTTTAAAATATTCTACGCATCACCAAGA
Organism: Triticum urartu; assembly: GCF_003073215.2. Taxonomy (NCBI): domain Eukaryota; kingdom Viridiplantae; phylum Streptophyta; class Magnoliopsida; order Poales; family Poaceae; genus Triticum; species Triticum urartu. Next base: position 39,902 of record NW_024115877.1, on the reverse strand, counting down.
TCAATCTATGGAGTCATCTAGCAACGAGGGATAGAGGAGTGCATCTACATACCCTTGTAGATCACGCACGGAAGCGTTCAAGAGAACGGGGTTGATGGAGTCGTACTCGTCGTGATCCAAATCACCGATGACCTAGCGCCGAACGGACGGCACCTCCGCGTTCAACACACGTACGGTTGGGAAGACGTCTCCTCCAACTTGATCCAGCAAGGGGAAAGGAGAGGTTGATGATGATCCAGCAGCACGACGGCGTGGTGGTGGAAGCAACGGTGATCTCGGCAGGGCTTCGCCAAGCACAGGGAGACGGAGGAGTGTCACGGGAGGGAGAGGGAGAGGCCAGGGGCTAGGGTCCGGCTGCCCTCCCTCCCCCCACTATTTATAGGACCCCTAGGGGGGAGCCGGCCCCAGGAGATGCCATCTCCAAGGGGGGCGGCGGCCAAGGGGGTGGCTTGCCCCCCAAGGCAAGTGGGGCGCCCCCACCCCTAGGGTTTCTAACCCTAGGCGCAGGGGAGGCCCATGGGGGGGGGCGCACCAGCCCACTAGGGGCTGGTTCCCCTCCCACTTCAGCCCATGGGGCCCTCCGGGATAGGTGGCCCCACCCGGTGGACCCCCGAGACCCTTCCGGTGGTCCCGGTACAATACCGATTACCCCCCGAAACTTTCCCGATGGCCGAAACTTGACTTCCTATATATATAAATCTTCACCTCCGGACCATTCCGGAACTCCTCGTGATGTCCGGGATCTCATCCGGGACTCCAAACAACTTTCAGCTTACCGTATACTAATATCTCAACAACCCTAGCGTCACCGAACCTTAAGTGTGTAGACCCTACGGGTTCAGGAGACACGCAGACATGACCGAGACGACTCTCCGGTCAGTAACCAACAGCGGGATCTGGATACCCATGTTGGCTCCCACATGCTCCTCAATGATCTCATCGGATGAACCACGATGTCGAGGATTCAATCAATCCGTATACAATTCCCTTTGTCAATCGGTACGTTACTTGCCCGAGACTCGATCGTCGGTATCCCAATACCTCGTTCAATCTCGTTACCGGCAAGTCACTTTACTCGTACCGTAATGCATGATCCTGTTGGGTTTCGTAGTAATTTCAAAAATTTCCTACGCACACGCAAGATCATGTGATGCATAGCAACGAGAGGGGAGAGTGTTGTCTACGTACCCAACGCAGACCGACTGCGGAAGCGCTGACACGACGTAGAGGAAGTAGTCGTACGTCTTCATGATCCAACCGATCAAGCACCGAAACTACGGCACCTCCGAGTTCGAGCACACGTTCAGCTCGATGACGATCCCCGGACTCTGATCCAGCAAAGTGTCGGGGAAGAGTTCCGTCAGCACGACGGCGTGGTGACGATCTTGATGAACTACAGCAGCAGGGCTTCGCCTAAACTCCGCTACAGTATTATCGAGGAATATGGTGGCAGGGGGCACCGCACACGGCCAAGGAATAGATCACGTGGATCAACTTGTGTGTTTAGAGGTGCCCCCTGCCTCCGTATATAAAGGAGCCAAGGGGGAGGGGTGCGGCCAGCCCTATGGAGGCGCAGGAGGAGTCCTACTCCTACCGGGAGTAGGACTCCCCCCCCAATCCTATTCCAAATAGGATTCCCAAGGGGGAAAGAGAGAGAGAGGTGGCCGGCCACCTCTCCTAGTCCTAGTAGGACTAGGGGAGGGGGGAGGCGTGCAGCCCACCATGGGCAGCCCCTTTCACCTTTCCACTAAAGCCCAATAAGGCCCATATGGCTCCCGGGGGGTTCCGGTAACCTCCCGGTAACCCGGTAAAATCCCGATTTCACCCGGAACACTTCCGATATCCAAACATAGGCTTCCAATATATCAATCTTTACGTCTCAACCATTTCGAGACTCCTCGTCATGTCCGTGATCACATCCGGGACTCCGAGCAACCTTCGGTACATCAAAATGCATAAACTCATAATATAACTGTCATCGTAACCTTAAGCGTGCGGACCCTACGGGTTCGAGAACAATGTAGACATGACCGAGACACGTCTCTGGTCAATAACCAATAGCGGAACCTGGATGCCCATATTGGCTCCTACATATTTTACGAAGATCTTTATCGGTCAGACCGCATAACAACATACGTTGTTCCCTTTGTCATCGGTATGTTACTTACCCGAGATTCGATCGTCGGTATCCAATACCTAGTTCAATCTCGTTACCGGCAAGTCTCTTTACTCGTTCCGTAATACATCATCTCACAACTAACATATTAGTTGTAATGCTTGCAAGGCTTATGTGATGTGTATTACCGAGGGCCCAGAGATACCTCTCCGACAATCGGAGTGACAAATCCTAATCTCGAAATACGCCAACCCAACATCTACCTTTGGAGACACCTGTAATGCTCCTTTATAATCACTCAGTTACGTTGTGACGTTTGGTAGCACCCAAAGTGTTCCTCCGGCAAACGGGAGTTGCATAATCTCATAGTCATAGGAACATGTATATGTCATGAAGAAAACAATAGCAACATACTAAACGATCGGGTGCTAAGCTAATGGAATGGGTCATGTCAATCAGATCATTCAACTAATGATGTGACCTCATTAATCAAATAACATCACTTTGTTCATGGTTAGGAAACATAACCATCTTTGATTAACGAGCTAGTTAAGTAGAGGCATACTAGTGACACTTTGTTTGTCTATGTATTCACACATGTATTATGTTTCCTGTTAATACAATTCTAGCATGAATAATAAACATTTATCATGATATAAGGAAATAAATAATAACTTTATTATTGCCTCTAGGGCATATTTCCTTCAGTCTCCCACTTGCACTAGAGTCAATAATCTAGCTCACATCGCCATGTGATTTAACAGCAATAGTTCACATCACCATGTGATTAACACCCATAGTTCACATCGATATGTGATCAACACCCAAAGGGTACTAAGGTGTGATCATGTTTTGCTTGTGAGATAATTTTAGTCAACGGGTCTGTCACATTCAGATCCGTAAGTATTTTGCGATTTCTATGTCAACAATGCTCTGCACGGAGCTACTCTAGCTTATTGCTCCCACTTTCAATATGTATCTAGATCGAGACTTAGAGTCATCCAGATCTGTGTCAAACTTGCATCGACGTAACTTTTTACGACGAACCTTTTTGTCACCTCCATAATTGAGAAATATTTCCTTATTCTACTAAGGATAATTTTGACCGCTGTCCACTGATCTACTCTTAGATCACTATTGTACTCCCTTGTTTAACACAGTGTAGGGTATACAATAGATCTGGTACACAACATGGCATACTTTATAGAACCTATGGCTGAGGCATAGGGAATGACTTTCATTCTATTTCTATCTTCTGCCGTGGTCGGGCTTTGAGTCTTACTCAATTTCACACCTTGCAACACAGGCAAGAACTCTTTCTTTGACTGTTCCATTTTGAACTTACTTGAAAATCTTGTCAAGGTATGTACTCATTGAAAAACTTATCAAGCGTCTTGATCTATCTCTATAGATCTTGATGCTCAATATGTAAGCAGCTTTACCGAGGTCTTTCATTGAAAAACTTTTATTCAAGTATCCCTTTATGCTATCTAGAAATTCTATATCATTTCCAATCAGCAATATGTCATCCACATATAATATCAGAAATGCTACAGAGCTCCCACTCACTTTCTTGTAAATACAGGCTTCTCCGAAAGTCTGTATAAAACCAAATGCTTTGATCACACTATCAAAACGTTTATTCCAACTCCGAGAGGCTTGCACCAGTCCATAAATGGATCGCTGGAGCTTGCACACTTTGTTAGCTCCCTTTGGATCGACAAAACCTTCCGGTTGCATCATATAAAACTCTTCTTCCAGAAATCCATTCAGGAATGCAGTTTTGACATCCATCTGCCAAATTTCATAATCATAAAATGCGGCAATCGCTAACATGATTCGGACGGACTTAAGCATCGCTACGGGTGAGAAGGTCTCATAGTAGTCAATCCCTTGAACTTGCCGAAAACCTTTTGCGACAAGTCGAGCTTTGTAGACAGTAACATTACCATCAGTGTCAGTCTTCTTCTTAAAGATCCATTTATTCTCAGTTGCTTGCCGATCATCGGGCAAGTCAACCAAAGTCCATACTTTGTTCTCATACATGGATCCCATCTCAGATTTCATGGCTTCAAGCCACTTTGCGGAATCTGGGCTCACCATCGCTTCTTCATAGTTCGTAGGTTCATCATGATCTAGTAGCATGACTTCCAGAACAGGATTACCGTACCACTCTGGTGCAGATCTTGCTCTGGTTGATCTACGAGGTTCAGTAGTATCTTGATCTGAAGTTTCATGATCATTATCATTGGCTTCCTCACTAACTGGTGTAGGTGTCACTGAAACAGTTTTCTGTGATGAACTACTTTCCAGTAAGGGAGCAGGTACAGTTACCTCGTCAAGTTCTACTTTCCTCCCACTCACTTCTTTCGAGAGAAACTCCTTCTCTAGAAAGGATCCATTCTTAGCAACGAATATCTTGCCTTCGGATCTATGATAGAAGGTGTACCCAACCTTTTCTTTTGGGTATCCTATGAAGATGCACTTCTCCGATTTGAGTTTGAGCTTATCAGGATGAAACTTTTTCATATAAGCATCGCAACCCCAAACTTTAAGAAACGACAACTTTGGTTTCTTGTCAAACCATAGTTCATACGGTGTCGTCTCAACAGATTTAGATGGTGCCCTTTTAACGTGAATGCAGCTGTCTCTAATGCATAACCTCAAAATGATAGTGGTAGATCGGTAAGAGCCATCATAGATTGCACTATATCCAATAAAGTACGGTTATGACGTTCGGACACACCATTATGCTGTGGTGTTCCATATGGCATGAGTTTGTGAAACTATTCGACATTGTTTTAACTGAAGACCAAACTCGTAACTCAAATATTTGTCTCCGCGATCAGATCATAGAAACTTTATTTTCTTGTCACGGTGATTTTCCACTTCACTCTGAAATTCTTTGAACTTTTCAAATGTTTCAGACTTATGTTTCATCAAGTAGATATACCCATATCTGCTCAAATCATCGGTGAAGTTCAGAAAATAACGATACTTGCCGTGAGCCTTAACACTCATCGGACCGCATACATCAGTATGTATTATTTCCAATAAGTCAGTTGCTCGCTCCGGAGAACGGAGTCTTAGTCATCTTGCCCATGAGGCATGGTTCGCAAGCACCAAGTGATTCATAATCAAGTGATTCCAAAAGCCCATCAGCATGGAGTTTCTTCATGCGCTTTACACCAATATGACCTAAACGGCAGTGCTACAAATAAGTTGCACTATCATTATTAACTTTGCATCTTTTGGTTTCAATATTATGATTATGTGTATCACTACGATCGAGATCCAACGAACTATTTTCATTGTGTGTGTAACCATATAAGGTTTTATTCATGTAAACAGAACAACAATTTGTTCTCTTACTTAAATGAATAACTGTATTACAATAAACATGATCAAATCATATTCATGCTTAACGCAAACACCAAATAACACTTATTCAGGTTCAACACTAATCCCGAAAGTATAAGGAGTGTGCGATGATGATCATATCAATCGTCACTTCACCCTTAACTAGTCTTTGTTTATTCTGCAACTCCCGTTTCGAGTTACTAATCTTAGCAACTGAACTAGTATCAAATACTGAGGGGTTGCTATAAACACTAGTAAAGTACACATCAATAACATGTATATCAAATATACTTATGTTCACTTTGCCATCCTTCTTATCTGCCAATCACTTGGGGTAGTTCCGCTTCCAGTGACCAGTCCCTTCGTAGTAGAAACACTTAGTCTCAGGCTTAGGACCAGACTTGGGCTTCTTCACTTGAGCAGCAACTTGCTTGTTGTTCTTCTTGAAGTTCCCCTTCTTCCCTCTGCCCTTTTCTTGAAACTAGTGATCTTGTCAACCATCAACACTTGATGTTTTTCTTGATTTCTACCTTCGTTGATTTCAGCATCACGAAGAGCTTGGGAGTTGTTTCCGTTATCCCTTGCATATTATAGTTCATCATGAAGTTCTATTAACTTGGTGATGGTGACTAGAGAATTCTGTCAATCACTATCTTATCTGGAAGATTAACTCCCACTTGATTCAAGCGATTGTAGTACCCAGACAATCTGAGCACATGCTCACTAGTTGAGCGATTCTCCTCCATCTTTTAGCTATAGAACTTGTTGGATACTTCATATCTCTCAACTCGGGTATTTGCTTGAAATATTAACTTCAACTCCTGGAACATCTCATATGCTCCATGACGTTCAAAACGTCTTTGAAGTCCCGATTCTAAGCCATTAAGCATGGTGCACTAAACTATCAAGTAGTCATCATATTGAGCTAGCCAAACGTTCATAACGTCTGCATCTGCTCCTGCAATAGGTCCGTCACCTAGCGGTGCATCAAGGACATAATTCTTCTGTGCAACAATGAGGATAAACCTCAGATCACGGATCCAATCCGCATCATTGCTACTAACATCTTTCAACATAATTTTCTCTAGGAACATATCAAAATAAACACAGGGAAGCAACAACGCGAGCTATTGATCTACAACATAATTTGCAAAATACTACCAGGACTAAGTTCATGATAAATTTAAGTTCAATTTAATCATATTACTTAAGAACTCCCACTTAGATAGACATCCCTCTAATCCTCTAAGTGATCACGTGATCCAAATCAACTAAACCATGTCCGATCATCACGTGAGATGGAGTAGTTTCATTGGTGAACATCACTATGTTGATCATATCTACTATATGATTCATGCTCGACCTTTCGGTCTCCGTGTTCCGAGGCCATATCTGCATATGCTAGGCTCGTCAAGTATAACCCGAGTATTCTGCGTGTGCAAAACTGGCTTGCACCCGTTGTAGATGGACGTAGAGCTTATCACACCCGATCATCACGTGGTGTCTGGGCACGACGAACTTTGGCAATGGTGCATACTCAGGGAAAACACTTCTTGATAATTTAGTGAGAGATCATCTTATAATGCTACCGTCAATCAAAGCAAGATAAGATGCATAAAAAGATAAACATCACATGCAATCAATATAAGTGATATGATATGGCCATCATCATCTTGTGCTTGTGATCTCCATCTCCGAAGCACCGTTATGATCACCATCATCACCGGCACGACACCTTGATCTTCATCGTAGCATCATTGTCGTCTCGCCAATCTTATGCTTCCACGACTATCACTACCGCTTAGTAATAAAGTAAAGCATTACATCGCGATTGCATTGCATACAATAAAGCGACAACCATATGGCTCCTGCCAGTTGCCGATAACTCGGTTACAAAACATGATCATCTCATACAATAAAATTCAGCATCATGCCTTGACCATATCACATCACAACATGCCCTGCAAAAACAAGTTAGACGTCCTCTACTTTGTTGTTGCAAGTTTTACGTGGCTGCTACGGGCTTAAGCAAGAACCAATCTCACCTACGCATCAAAACCACAATGATAGTTTGTCAAATAGACTCCGTTTTAACCTTCGCAAGGACCGGGCGTAGCCACACTTGGTTCAACTAAAGTTGGAGAGACAGTCGCCCGCAAGCCACCTGTGTGCAAAGCACGTCGGGGGAACCGGTCTCGCGTAAGCGCACGCGTAATGTTGGTCCGGGTCTTCTCGTCCAACAATGCCGCTAAACCAAAGTATGACATGCTGGTAGGCAGTATGACTTATATCGCCCACAACTCACTTGTGTTCTACTCGTGCATATAACATCAACATAAATAACCTAGGCTCGGATGCCACTGTTGGGTTTCGTAGTAATTTCAAAAATTTCCTACGCACACGCAAGATCATGTGATGCATAGCAACGAGAGGGGAGAGTGTTGTCTACGTACCCAACGCAGACCGACTGCGGAAGCACTGACACGACGTAGAGGAAGTAGTCGTACGTCTTCACGATCCAACCGATCAAGCACCGAAACTACGGCACCTCCGAGTTCGAGCACACGTTCAGCTCGATGACGATCCCCGGACTCTGATCCAGCAAAGTGTCGGGGAAGAGTTCCGTCAGCACGACGGCGTGGTGACGATCTTGATGAACTACAGCAGCAGGGCTTCGCCTAAACTCCGCTACAGTATTATCGAGGAATATGGTGGCAGGGGGCACCGCACACGGCTAAGGAATAGATCACGTGGATCAACTTGTGTGTTTAGAGGTGCCCCCTGCCTCCGTATATAAAGGAGCCAAGGGGGAGGGGTGCGGCCAGCCCTATGGAGGCGCAGGAGGAGTCCTACTCCTACCGGGAGTAGGACTCCCCCCCCAATCCTATTCCAAATAGGATTCCCAAGGGGGAAAGAGAGAGAGAGGTGGCCGGCCACCTCTCCTAGTCCTAGTAGGACTAGGGGAGGGGGGAGGCGCGCAGCCCACCATGGGCAGCCCCTTTCACCTTTCCACTAAAGCCCAATAAGGCCCATATGGCTCCCGGGGTAACCCGGTAAAATCCCGGTTTCACCCGGAACACTTCCGATATCCAAACATAGGCTTCCAATATATCAATCTTTACGTCTCGACCATTTCGAGACTCCTCGTCATGTCCGTGATCACATCCGGGACTCCGAACAACCTTAGGTACATCAAAATGCATAAACTCATAATATAACTGTCATCGTAACCTTAAGCGTGCGGACCCTACGGGTTCGAGAACAATGTAGACATGACCGAGACACGTCTCCGGTCAATAACCAATAGCGGGACCTGGATGCCCATATTGGCTCCTACATATTCTACGAAGATCTTTATCGGTCAGACCGCATAACAACATACGTTGTTCCCTTTGTCATCGGTATGTTACTTACCCGAGATTCGATCGTCGGTATCCAATACCTAGTTCAATCTCGTTACCGGCAAGTCTCTTTACTCGTTCCGTAATACATCATCTCACAACTAACATATTAGTTGTAATGCTTGCAAGGCTTATGTGATGTGTATTACCGAGAGGGCCCAGAGATACCTCTCCGACAATCGGAGTGACAAATCCTAATCTCGAAATACGCCAACCCAACATCTACCTTTGGAGACACCTGTAATGCTCCTTTATAATCACTCAGTTACGTTGTGACGTTTGGTAGCACCCAAAGTGTTCCTCCGGCAAACGGGAGTTGCATAATCTCATAGTCATAGGAACATGTATATGTCATGAAGAAAACAATAGCAACATACTAAACGATCGGGTGCTAAGCTAATGGAATGGGTCATGTCAATCAGATCATTCAACTAATGATGTGACCTCATTAATCAAATAACATCACTTTGTTCATGGTTAGGAAACATAACCATCTTTGATTAACGAGCTAGTCAAGTAGAGGCATACTAGTGACACTTTGTTTGTCTATGTATTCACACATGTATTATGTTTCCTGTTAATACAATTCTAGCATGAATAATAAACATTTATCATGATATAAGGAAATAAATAATAACTTTATTATTGCCTCTAGGGCATATTTCCTTCAGATCCCGTGATCAACCGCTTGGTCACATTGAGCTCATTATGATAATGCATTACCGAGTGGGCCCAGAGATACCTCTCCGTCATACAGAGTGACAAATCCCAGTCTCGATTCGTGCCAACCCAACAGACACTTTTGGAGATACCTGTAGTGTACCTTTATAGTCACCCAGTTACGTTGTGACGTTTGGCACACCCAAAGCACTCCTACGGTGTCCGGGAGTTGCACAATCTCATGGTCTAAGGAAATGATACTTGACATTCGGAAAATCTACAGCAAACGAACTACACGATCTTTGAGCTATGCTTAGGATTGGGTCTTGTCCATCACATCATTCTCCTAATGATGTGATCCCATTATCAATGACATCCAATGTCCATAGTCAGGAAACCATGACTATCTTTTGATCAACGAGCTAGTCAACTAGAGGCTCACTAGGGACGTGTTGTGGTCTATGTATTCACACATGTATTGTGATTTCCGGATAACACAATTATAGCATGAACAATAGACAATTATCATGAACAAAGAAATATAATAATAACCATTTTATTATTGCCTCTAGGGCATATTTCCAACAGAGCTCGCCCGTGCCCGTGGCCGGGGCGGAGCTCGCGCCCGCGTCTGCGTGGCCGGGGCGGCGTCGAACGCGACAGCGGGGCAGCGGACTTGGGCACGCCATGCCGCCTCCACCTCCATGGCCGAGAATAGGAGAGACAGATGAGGGGGTGGGGGAGACAATGAGTGGAAACTTTTTGACACCCGGGCAAAAATCTCGCCCACAGCCCCCCAGGAGGCGAAAAAATGCCTCCTGGGGGGGGGGGGCAAACGGCTGGAGATGCTCTTAGATAGGTTAGTGTGTTAGTCTTCATATTGGCAACACTCAGACGAAGGGGGATGCTTTTCTTCGGGTCAACTTGGGCTTCGGTCCTTCTCAAGCTCGTCCATCAAGACAGATTAGACAGAGCTTTGACGTAGGTTTGTGCCAGCTCCTCAAGGTGGCGAGGTTAGGGCTTCTCCACATCCGTACGCGACAACAAGATCTAGTCACTGGCTCTGCATACCGATTCAAGGGTTCAATAGTGGCAACTGTAGCTCTGGGATGTTGGACCTTAGGGGCACGCGCACAAAGGCCTCTTAGTTTTTATTGACAAGGTCAAGCTGGCTTTAGTATGGGAGTGGCGGCAGCGGTGCGTCGGTGGTTTGTTCTGTCAACGGCAGTAGTCGTTTGGTGGTCCAGAAATTATGATGTAATTTTTATTATGTTTGGGATGCTTTGTACTTCTGATGACTTTTATAATATCTTTTGAGTTATTTTCGCAAAATAAAAGACCTTCATGAAAGCCACGTGTGATCTGAGGGCCGCTCGGATGCTCCAACTCTGAGCTCGTCCAAATCCACGCATCAAGAGGGGCCGAACATTCCAGTTCCGTGGAGCCCAAATTCGAGAACGAACATAGTACGAAATCGCAGAGCACCAAAAAATCGGAGTCCATAGAGCTTAATTCTTAGAACTGTATAATATTACCACAATGTCACTAATATAAATAGAAAAATGTTTTCATCTCTCTCTCTCCCTACATGCAAAGTAAACCATACATAGAGCACAATGATCTCTCCCTCCCCTCTTGCTCTCCACACCATTTGCCGAGAACAAGAATGCCGACGGCGAAGAGAACCACCCTGCACCTCCTGAAGTCACACTGTCGATGTCATTGCCCCTCCAGCGTTAGGATAGAAGGCCCATGTGGAGATGTTGCTCCATCTGCTCGAAATTTGGCCGCCATCGCAGCATAGACACAACACCATGCCTCCCCTTCTCGTCATGTTCTCCATACTCCCGACGATGACCTTCTCCCCACTTCCCACTCCCTTCGATCCCCCAAGCATGCTAGAGGCTCTCTCGGAAAGTACTCAAGAGGGGAATTCACTGAGGAACCATAGATGAGCAGTACCAACGACAAGAAGTGAAGAAGACGAAGATTGGCCGTCGGATCACTGATAACCCACAAGTATAGGGGATCGCAACAGCTTTCGAGGGTAAAGTATTCAGCCCAAATTTATTGATTCGACACAAGGGGAGCCAAAGAATATTCTCAAGCATTAGCAGCTGAGTTGTCAATTCAACCACACCTGGAAACTTAGTATCTGCAGCAAAGTGTTTAGTAGCAAAGTAATATGATAGTGGTGGTAGCAGCAACAAAAGTAAAGAAAGCAAAAGTAATGTTTTTGGTATTTTGTAGTGATTGTAACAGTAGCAACGAAAAAGTAAATAAGCGTAAACCAGTATATGGAAAACTCGTAGGCACCGGATCAGTGATGGATAATTATGCCGGATGCGGTTCATCATGTAACAGTCATAACATAGGTGACACAGAACTAGCTCCAATTCGTCAATGTAATGTAGGCATGTATTCCGTATATAGTCATACGTGCTTATGGAAAAGAACTTGCATGACATCTTTTGTCCTACCCTCCCGTGGCAGCGGGGTCCTATTGGAAACTAAGGGATATTAAGGCCTCCTTTTAATAGAGAACCGGAACAAAGCATTAGCACATAGTGAATACATGAACTCCTCAAACTATGGTCATCACCGGGAGTGGTCCTGATTATTGTCACTTCGGGGTTGCCGGATCATAACACATAGTAGGTGACTATAGACTTGCAAGATAGGATCTAGAACTCACATATATTCATGAAAACATAATAGGTTCAGATCTGAAATCATGGCACTCGGGCCCTAGTGACAAGCATTAAGCATAGCAAAGTCATAGCAACATCAATCTCAGAACATAGTGGATACTAGGGATCAAACCCTAACAAAACTAACTCGATTACATGATAAATCTCATCCAACCCATCATCGTCCAGCAAGCCTATGATGAAATTACTCACGCACGGTGGTGAGCATCATGAAATTGGTGATGGAGGATGGTTGATGATGACGATGGCGACGAATCCCCCTCTCCGGAGCCCCAAACGAACTCCAGATCAGCCCTCCCGAGAGGTTTTAGGGCTTGGCAGCGGCTCCGTATCGTAAAACGTGATGATTTCTTCTCTCTTATTTATTTTTCTCTCCGAAAGCAAATATATAGAGTTGGAGTTGGCGTTAGAGGGTCTCCAGGGGGGCCCACGAGGTAGGGGGCGCGCCCTAGGGGGGGGCGCCCCCCACCCTCGTGAGAAGGGTGTGGGCCCCTGGTCTTCATATTTGGCGAGGATTTTTTATTATTTTTTCTAAGACCTCCCGTGGAGTTTCAGGTCATTCCGAGAATACTTGTTTTCTGCACATAAAAAAACATCATGATAATTCTGCTGAAAACAGCATCAGTCCGGGTTAGTTTCATTCAAATCATACAAGTTAGAGTCCAAAACAAGGGCAAAAGTGTTTGGAAAAGTAGATACGACGGAGACGTATCAATCACACCTAATGGCATAATCATTAGCCCTTAGATTTCGTCCCTGGAGCGGAATCGGGAGCCAGGCGTTGGAGTTGCGTATTTGACAACGCTTAAGGACGTTCAAATATGGCCTTTATCGACCACTGCTTGTCCACGCAAGGATGCATTGATGAACAATGGTTCAAAACTTGAGAAATGAAGCTAACACTCTAGTGTACATTTACTGGCAGACAAGAAGTTCATCCCAAACTGAATTAACCAATCGACCTCGATCATCTAGCATTCACCCTGGTAAAAGTACCATAGCTCGAATCATACTAGGAGGAATTCTATAGAGAACTTTATTAGTCAGGATTTATTGGCCCCCTCTAATTCCGAGCCTAAATTTGGTGAAACAATTGACCAAGAAAGAGTTTTATGGCATGAAAAATATATCAGTGAACTCGTATTGAAAAGAAGTTGCAACTGATGTAATTTTTGTGGCCTATGACTCGCAATTTTTAGTTAAATTATGGCTCAAAATTAGACACAAAATTCTAGGTGGACTTGTATACCCGGACACACCCGACCGAAGTGTGACTTCAATTACTATCTTCGTATCCACGCAAAAAGAAAAATACTATCTTTGTAAATCTGAGAATTAGGCAAATTCCTGGCTCCATCATGGACTAATCGGCTTATTAGCAGAGCTCAAAAGGGGAAGATCCTCGATGAATTTTAAGCTAGGTGCAGCAACAAAATTAAGGCTTTGCATGGGGTTAGTATGAGTAAAATGCATCACAAGTCCTAAAACTATCATAGGTGTGTCAGTTTAGTCCTATAACTTTTAAACTACACTTTTGAGTCCTAAAACTATCGGAAGTATGTCAGTTTAGTCCTATAACTTCGAAACTGCACTTTTGGGTTCTAAAACTATTGGAGGTGTGTCATTTTTAGTCCCATAACTTCAAAATTCCAGTTTTGGGTCTCAAAACTATGTATGTTTGTTCATCTGAGGTCCTAATCTTGCATGGCCACCATCCATGGTGCATTTTTTCAAATGAGCCCTTTGTATGTGTTTATATCCCCCAAAGTGGTACATACGCTTCCACGTTGCAGTGTGTCCTGCAATCTGCATGCCCACCACCTGCATGGCCATGAGCTGCACGGTAGCCTCCCTGAGAGGTTTGGCGTGACCGTCGAGGAGACCCCGAGCTAGTCGGCATGAAGGACGACATCCCTCTCCCTCGGCGAGGCCGCCGGGGAGATCCCGAGCCAATTGGGATGGAGTACGCCATCCCACCTCTCTCTCTCTGTGTTTGATGATATCGTCGTTGCCCCGACACCCTTGCCGTAGAGTTGGCCGTGCAGGCTGTTGTTTGGGCACGAGCATGGTCATAGGTGGTGAGTTGTCGGGCGACACAGAGGAGTGCGCGGAAACTGCAAAGCTGGCGCAGAGGTCGTCGAGAGTGACACAACCCTAGCAGTAGCCATAGGTGGGTAGCAATTGGACGTTGTGCGACATGTCGTTCTGCTGCTGTTGGGGGAGGCTGAGATGACCGGTCTACTCTCCTTGCTGGAGCTCAAACCATCATTCCACTGATGGCCTCTGTACCGTCGCCTCTGAGCATTCTATGCGTGGGAGAAGACGAGCGCGTGAGAATGAGGCGAGACAACGCTCTAGTTTTTTTTGCATATTTACCTGGTGGGCCCATTGGGTCAGGTCAACGTGGCTACAATCCAAGCATTTCCAAGTGACTCGTTGGTGGGTCAATGCTAACCATGCAAGCTTTTAGGACCCACAACTACTATTTCAAAGTTATAGGACTAAACTGACACACCTTTGATAGTTTTAGGACCCAAAAGTGCAGTTTCGAAGTTATAGGACTAAATTGACACACCTCTGATAGTTTTAGGACCCAAAAGTGCAGTTTCAAAGTTATAGGACTAAACTGACACACTTCCGATAGTTTTAGGACTTATGATGCATTTTACTCGGTTAGTATTTAGGGCATGTACAATGGTGGCATATGGTTACATATGCCTCATGACAAAAAGTAATTTGAGGTATCTACATTTATTTTTTCTCCCCAATGCAAGCTACCACTAGTGGACCTCATTAAGAAATAGAAAATAAAGACTCTAGTACACATGCATCTCTACTTTTTACTCCAACCTTTTTAACTTTTGTCACCGGATCATACTTTTTCTCTTCAAGCACCCGCCTCCTGAAGAGGATCCCGCTTCCCTATCCGAACCTACTTTACGTTATATCCGATCCTACATGGCATGCGAGACATCATCTTAAGACTATGCATTGTACATGCCCTTAATTAGGCGGCTGTCATGCACTCCCACGTGCCGCCACCTACCAACCATGATCGCCGCCCCTTTCGCAATCTCGCGAGATGCCAATCAGCTCCCCGCATGCACGTGCCACGGTTGGCGCCAAGGATGAAAGATGCCATGCGTTTGTCACCACGGCACCACGTACGCACGCACGCACGTAATCTAGCTAGTCTGACAGGCCGTCATGTACGTACGCCGGTACGCGTACGTACCGTATGCACGTATACGTTGCATGCAGATCTGCCGTACCTGCAGGCCTGAACTCTGGACATGTGGCCGGTGTCGCATGCAGATAAAAATAACCCTTCATGCTAGTGTACTGTCAGAAAATTTAGGAAGAACACGACCCGGCAGTGCTTGCATGCTTGCAGCAGCAAGTGGCATGTGGCAAGTGGCAAGTGGCAAGGACGTTTATGTGTACGGTTGGCCCGGCCTGTACGATCTAGCTAGCTTCTAGTTTTCTGTCTCAAAATCCTTGCGTGGTTTCTTTTTCCGGTCCCTCAGGCAACCGAACACCGTATGGACATAAATGTGTGAGCCGGTCATCCAAAATTATCCGCATGCATTTTAAATCGGATATTTTTATCTAAATCGAACGAAAATATTTACATTTCTGACATATTGTAACTAAACTATACCGGATTACGGTAAAACTAGTCTATGACAAGCCGTGGCGGATCTCTATTCCCACGACATGTCTTTCCTATGTCCAGCATCCCGCTTGTCAGACTGTCGGAAGCCCCAGAGGGATATGTTTTAATGAAAGGGGAAGAATAGCCTCCCTCCACCTATGTAAAGCACGAATCAGGATTGGTTTTTTGGACGGGGGAAGACGGTCGCTGTGGTCTACACCCCTGCTCACTGGGCAAGTCACCGGTTATGTCGCCCGGTGATGTAGTGGCGGTGGCCTTCCTGGACCCAAGCGGCGGCGACCTCCCATGATCTACTTTTCCTTGCTGCCAGCGGCGCCCGCAGGAGTGCCAGCCTCCGCAGACATGACTTATTTCCCTACTTGCCTGTTGCGTTGCTGCCATTGCTCGCGATGGATTCTTCGGGAGACAACGTGGGCTAGTGTGGACGGGCGAGGAGGGGTGGCGATGGAGGTGGCGCCGGATCCGGAGGGTTTGCCGACAAGCCAACCTGTATTGGGTTGGCTCGCCAAGCAACCCAGGCCATTGCAGTGCCGGAGAACTCCTCCTTCTGCTCGTCGAAGACCATGCAGGTGTTGTACAAGGAGAAGATGGAGAGAGCGGAGGCGGGGTGTGGTTCTTGCCCGGCGCCTGGCCACGCTTATATAGCGTGGCGGATGCAAGGAACCAGTCGGAGAGGTGTTTAATGCCGATCGACACAGGAACGGACGTGTGGCGCTAAGGGCGTCAGAGTAGATTCCTTAGCACACATGTCAGTTTAATGGAGGTAGGCGGGCAAACGGATACCATTTCAATGTGGAGAGAGGGCGTGCGCAGCGGACGACGCTCTCGACGGGCGAGCCGCTTCAATATCGGCTCCAGTGAGCGGTTACGTCCGCTCTGGGCCGGCATGAATGCGGGCTGCTGGCATTGGCAGGAAAGTATGCAGGCGCGAGAGAGGGGTTTGTGGTGGGCCACGGCTGTGGGACGCAAGCATGGGAGCAGTTTGTGGAATAAGTACATCTAGACTGGTCTATGGACCAATACAAGACCACGTTGGATGACAAAACATAATCGGACCGTGCGGTCTGAACCGTTACAGGCGGTTTGAGGGTTGGTGTTGGAGATGCCCTCGCCTGCTTATTATTAGTTCCGCTAAACTTTTCGCTGCTCTTTCCAGCTATGGGCACTCCAGGCTAGTGCACACACGATGAAATGAGAAGGGGGTCTGTAAGATGGAGAATACAACAGTTGGATGCGGAGTTGATTAGGGGAGGACGAAAGGAACAGACTCAGCTTTTTCAAAGTTATAACAAACAGAGTAGGGCGTTTTGAAGCTCAGTCTTCATAGAGGCCGGAATTTTGAAAATTTCAATTTTGGACTTCTTAGTGCCCAAAAAATCTGAAAGTAAATTGTACAGGTATATAAGGATGTAATGTGGGACACGGATTTTTGGCTATGGGGAGCATATGCGCCCTAATGAATAGTAAAATAAATTTAAATAGTAAATAAATTTAAAAATTCTGAAGCTTTTTGTAGATGTTCATATTAGTGTAGAAAGTGTGCTTGGCGATTTTCATGCCATATGGGATAGCAGTGCTTAGTTGCTGAAAAAACAAGATTAAGTGTAATATTTGGACGTAACGTTGGGCGTTTGACTTGTTTTTTTTCACTGGTCAAAATGTTTTAAGTTTTTCCTCTGAAAATTTACATGTACAATTTGGGTGTGACAATGAATACATTTTTTTTTTACATTTGTAAAATCCATTTGTGGCACGCAGGAGCATGTGCTCCCTAGAGCCTGGATTTCCATGTGATGTGTGTATTTGTAAAATTTCATAATGTACACACTTGTATGAATAGTGCATGTGCTTTGAAATGCGAGTTGCGCGGTAGAAACAAAATCATAGACTTTAAGGATGAATAGTGCATGTGCTAGAAAGCTGCAGATTTGTTTTTCTATGTAGCACTCATTTTAATGTATTTCGTACTAAAAATGTACACACTTGTACATTATGTTTCCAAGTATACATGTATGTTTAAAAAAAATGAAACGTATAAATATGGATTTTGATCATTTCAAAACCGACAAGGTTATTACATTGATAACTCTCTCCCTTTCTCACTTCTGGCATGGCTAATTTTAGCGTTCGTGTTAGGCCCACTAGTATATCAGGCCTGGAGCACTCAATTTTCTTAATAAAGAAAATACATAAATATCGAAGAGGTGTCAATTACATTTAGTTTTTGCACCAACACGGCTCAAGAGCCACTTAAGATATCGAGGATGCACACAATCAAAAAATTACAAAGGGAAAAAAACACCAGGAGAGCGACTGCAACAAACAACACCCAACAATCATCGAGATGGCGACCCCAGGTAACATGATAGAGACTCCAACAACGATTTCTCCAGGAAGGGAACGCCCCATGAGTGATGTCGTCGTTGGACCCAACCAATGAGGCCAGATGATCTGTTTCCATCTCGGAGAGGAGTCTGAGTAAGCTCCATGCAATATCTTCCGCAAGAAAATGTTGTGTGAATGACACCGTTGTTAGGTTCAACCAATAAAAGTTGGACCTAAAGTTTTCACCCCTGAAACTCAAATCCTTGCAATCAAAAAGCACCACCTGCTGATGTCGCCCTATATTGGTATCACCTATTGACCCATCATTGCAAATCCACGCACGCGCATAATCCGATGAACCTAACCACACAAGCAGAACCATGTCCGCCTAGCACATGTTGTCGAGCAATGCGTAGGCCTAGAGTTCAGACCACCCATGCATCCAATTTATTCATGCCACATGGGGTACCTTGGACAAGGGCGGAGTCCACACATCAAATAGAAATTGAGTCGCTCGATTTGTTGTCGCACACGCCATATCGGGCCATGTCGAGCACTATTAACCTCTACATGGAATGTTAGTCCGTGAATTGCCTCCGTGAAGAGATTAGGAAGATGCGACGCCGCAAAAACGGGAACCATAAATATTTATCTATGTCGCGAATTAGGGAACAAAAAGCCTCTGCCGCAAATCACCTCCACCGTCCTTGACGCCACATCCGGTCGCCTTGTTGCCCTCATAGCCATTGCGACATGGCCATTGCCGAGATGTCCTTGGGCCGCTGCCCTAGCGTCGAATCTACGCTGACGTATGCACTATTCAGGGCTGCCGCAACACTCTAGCCCCAAGGACTCATGTGGCATACATTTAAGGCTAGCTGTCTCATTTTCAATCTTGCATTAGTGTGGCATGACAAACGTCCTAATGCGATATAGTGCACGAAATTGTCATCTACTATATCAATTCCAAATCAATTGAAGTTTCAACTTTATCGCAATCGACCAAGTCTATACAAATCATCAGCATTTAAAACATTGAACTATTTCATTACATTCTTTATAAATGCACTATTTCCATACTATATATTTGATGTTGTAAATCTTTTTTTAGTTGATGTTGCAAATTTTAACATATTGTAATCTGCCGATATAAAGAAGGCATACACCATGTATTAACTCAACATTACATTGGTTTCTTGACATGGCATCTAAAACGTGTACCCAACATATTTTCTTTCCTTCATAGTACTAGTTTTGCTATATATTTCTCTGTGTACTACATGTGCTTTAGCTGGCTAGCACTCTGATCCTGTCTATATAGTCGAGGATGAGGGGGCTCGACACGGACCCATGCATGCACCGATTGTCTGATTCGGCTCAGCTTTTACCGTGCAACGACGGACACCAAATGATGCGATGATGTGCATAGAACCTCGGACCTCACCAATCGACGCGTCGCCTTTAAATACGTCCCGTCGATCAAATCGACTGATGCGGCATGAACATTGTACGTACGCCATCACCGGTTAACTCCTGTAGTTGAAACTAGTTATCCCAAAAGAGTAGCGGATGCAGCCACATGACACATGCCTGTGGTGCATCTTGCGTGCATTGCATGTAAAGATAGCTACGGAGTAGATAGTTAGACGAGGAAGTGGCTATCATTGCATAATTAATTGTACACTGTTGTAGTCATTTGACATTTGTAGCCACTCGAGACACGACTTTATGATGCACATACCGAACTTTACCGACCAAGAGAGGCTTACTGTCCTTCTGAGGGAAGAACGGCGCATGAATATGTGCCAAACACTAACGCCGACTTAGAAAGTGCGAGAGCTAGCATGTCACTAATAGATTATCTGATTAAGTCATGTAATCTTTCGTTTGTACCCATCATTTGTGGTGTTTTTGTTTTTTTTGCCGTTTTAGTTGATACTATTGACGTTTCAGACCTATTTATTTTCTTTTAATAAAAATGGTTATGTGCATCATGATAATGCAGAGGTCGGGGTCTTTTCTCTTTTTTAAAAAGGAGAAAGTTTTATTAGAGTCTTGAATAAACCACATTTTCCTGCAAATATAATGGGGGATATGCGGTGATCGAGTGACTCGAGTGTGGTACATCTTGGTTTATATTTGTGTTGTCTCTCCTGTACTTGTACTTATGAGAACTTTTGAAAATTTGAGAATAAAAAATGGAAAATTTTGTAGGGAGACGAAAAAAGGGCGAATCCTATATGATGCCCACGGGCGTCATAGAGGTGAGGCTTCGCTGAAGGCGTCCCATCTGACGCCCCAGTTTGTGCCGGCCCACAGTCGGCTTCATTGTTACTTTCTCTTTTATGTTTATTTTCTTTATTTTCTTTTTTCCATTTCCTGTTTCTATATTTTTTCTTTTCTTTCCCTTTTTCTTTTTCTTTTTTTATTTTTTCTTGTGGTATACAAAATTTTATTGTCTATTACAAATGTTCATCGTATACTAAGAAAATGTTCACGGTATATTACAAAAAGGTTCAACGTGCATTACAAAATGTTCATCTCATATTAAGAATTTGTTCAACGAATAATACAAATTTTCACTGCATATTTAATTGTTTTCAGTGTATATTACAAAAAATATTCAATGTGTATTAAAAAATTGTTCAATGTACATTACACAAATGTTCAATGCATATTAAAAAATTGTTCAACGTATATTACAAAATGTTCAATGGATATTTGAAAATTTCATCATACATTAAAAAATGTTCAATGTGTCTTAGAAATTATTTTCAGCATATATATTCATATGCTCAAAATATTTGAAAATAAAATCCGAGCAAAAAAATATGGTGCTACAGTGGACCAATTTTTTTAGGGGTATCACCAAGTTTTATTAAGCAAAATCCACGTGGAGTGGGATTACAAAAGGATCATGGGGATGGATCATCCAAACATGCCGCCCCTGATCTAAAGTGTTTGAAAACTTGGCTAACCTATCGGCTTCGCTATTAGTTGATCGGCCTTCAAAAGTAAAATAGCAATTAAACAAAGAAGCTATGTTTCTAATTTCAGTGATGATGGTGCCAAAAGTACCATTGCTTCCTCTCTGAATATCACTCACCATTTGTTTTGAATCAGATGCGACAATGAAGTCATGTAGCCCCAAATCATCTGCCAATGCTAGGGCCTCTCGGCATGATATGGATTCCATCGTGGCCACATCTAATATTCCATGTACCACCAGAGTCGAGCTTCCCAAGTAGTTACCCTCAGAATCTCTACAAATTGCTGCTGCCGACCCTACCATCTGGTTCCTTGCAATACTTGCATCAATGTGGATCTTGGCATACCCAGTGGGTGGAGCTTGTGGGCGTACAGTAGCTCGTCCAGCGGCCGCAGGTCTGCTTGGGATGTTCGGCTTCATGAGATCAAGCTCCCTCAAGTAACTGCATATGGATTGATGTGTAGCACCAGGACTTTGGGAAATCGCCTCATGGAGAGCTTTTCTCCGTGCCCATCAAATTGCCCAAATGGTACAGTACCATCCCGCTATAGTGTTCCAGCAGTACGTTTCTTTTATTTGAACTGCAAATGGGCCGGCCCAGTTGGATGGACCCTATGCGAAGCCAGCCAGAAGAGCTTCTTGACGCACACGGGCGTCCGACAGGGACTCTCTGAAAAAAGACTGTTGCGAATGAGGGAATCAAATTGTCCAGCAATGGACCTGTAGCCCATCAGCGACGGCCTCTAAAGCCCACTAGAACAACCACCAGTCCCGCTTCCTCTCCAACCCCCCCACCACCACCCCCGCCATTGCCGAGCCACCCGAACCGGCGGCCATGTCGAGGTTCTGGAGACCGGGGGCGGAGAAGCCGAGCGCATCGCTCGTCGACGACGAGGAGGGCGGCGTCCTCTTCCTCCCCACCAACACCAACGCTTCCTCCTCCTCCTCCGGGTGCGCTCACTCAAACCCTAAACCCTCTGCCTCCTTCCCTTCTCCTCTGCGCTCCCCTACCTGAGGTTCCTAAACTTGTGTCGGGGTGCTGCTGCCTCTGTTTTTCTTGGTGGTAGGTTTGGGTACGCGTCCTTGGAGAGGCTGAGGCAGCGGCTGCCGGTGTACAAGTACCGCAAGGCCATCCTATACCTGGTGGAGCGGCATGCCACGACCATCATCGTCGGCGAGACGGGTAGCGGCAAGTCCACGCAGATCCCTCAGGTACGTTCCTCCAGGCGATTTTCTCGTACAGCCAGTGCGGGTTCCTAGATCATTTGAGGATTTGTTTCTGTGCTGCGCTCTGTCGGGGGCATTCGGCCGAACAACTGGTGTGCGTATACGCGCGAAGTGCTCAACCGACAGTGTGCATCATTGGTGTCGTATTTGGTGGTTGTTCTGTTTGGATTCCAACAAGCACCGCACGTTTACTATGTTCTATGCTCTGGATTATTGACTGGGCGAGATCGCGGGCTTTGGCTTAAATTTGTAGTAGTGATGGTTCCTCCTTTCTGCATTTGATTGAGGCCTCTAGTTGGTATGTACTATCGTTTGACCATATCGTGTGCCCACATCCTAGCATTATAATCAACATAAAGACTAATTCTCGCAGTAGGAGTAAGCATGAACGATGGCTTAGGGATGACACCTACGGCCATTATCAGAGAAGAGGGGCGAGGGGACAGAATAAAAATAACGAGAGGTGAAACTCTGTTTACAACTTCACCAAATATTTTTTCTGCATTTCTAGATCACCAACGTGCCTGCATACCTATCACCAACGTGCCTGCATACCTAACCTATCAGCAGTCTATCTCTTACATGAAGTTTACACTTATCTCCTGTTCATATTTTGGCCTCCAATAACTTGGCATTATTTTTTACGCCCATAACTTGTACAATAATTGGCTCCTCATTTGAAGTATTACTCTCCAGCTAAAGTTCTGTTTCTTCTCAAGCTACCATCTGGCAAATAATTTATATGGCTGCTGGGTTGGCATGTTTATGGCCTATCTGGCAACTGTCATGGTAATATGTGTTCAGTTATATGGGTTCAGTTACAATACAATGCAAACGCAACGATGGGCACAATCATGCAGAAATTTTTTCTAGCGCTAAAATTAACACAAGAAAATATTGAAAAAGTTATCCAGAGTCTTGGCCTCTTTGGGTGCTGTACTGATGTAGCACCTGGCAACTTTTCATGACTTAAATCTTTCAAGAGGAAGAAAGAGATTTCCACTGAAAGTAGTAACACACGCCTCCTACCTCATCATAATTTGTATCGTAGCAAACATTCAATTTGGCTTGAAAGGTTCTATAAAGGTAGGCTGAACTGAGACCTATCTTTGTAATTTATTCTGCATATTATTTGACATTGAAATTTGACTCCATGCTGAAACCAAAGTAGCTTGCTTAGTTGCACATATATTTCAATTGACTCCGGATCTGCTCCAGTTTTTGAATTTCAACATACATACTTGAAGGTTGAACGGAAAGTTTAGTTTGGTTGGTGAAAATGCCAATTTTGTATTATTTGAAAGTAATGCAAGCCACACACGTCAAACCCTTCTGCCTATTGCCTATCTCATCATCTGTAACTCTTATGCCTATTACCCATCTCATCATCTGTAACTCTTATGCCTATTGCCTATCTCATTATCTTACTTTCATATGATATTTCATTTCTAATTTCATTGTATTTTGAACCAGTATCTTAAGGAGGCTGGTTGGGCCGAGGGTGGTCGACTTATAGGTTGCACCCAGCCAAGACGATTGGCTGTGCAGGTATCAAATGTTTAAATGTTCATCAAACTGTGTATCCTTCTCTAGATGCCATGTAATACTAGGTTTCTCTTTTTACCTTCAGATGAGAGCATGCACCAGATTATTCTTTTGGGTACGTCCCTAGCAACTAGCATGGCGAGTAAGGCTCTTAGCTAATTATCTAGAGCAAGTTTCTGTATTACTTATGGATATTCTCCTACCACATTCTACATCTCATTATATATAGCTCCAAGTCCATGCTAAATAATCAAACCCTAGCAACATGAATCTAAGAAAAAGAAATTATTAGAGATAGATAACTCCTAAAAGATAAGCTTGGAGGACTTTCTCAGGCCTCACTGCCTCAGCCATGGAGGTTTATCCAGCTTCCCCTTTGTGACCTAGCCGTTTGTGACAGGGACACAGGGTTGCCATGTGGTAGTGGCCATAGTGCCCAAAAGTGTGTCTGTAACAGGAGACTGCATCCTGCAAAATTATGTATCTTAACATTGGACAGATGGTTGACAATCCAACATTGAAATGCATTTTGCTGAAAACTTTATTCATGTGGTCCGGCAGTGATTTCTGACATCCTATACGGAGCAGTCAGCTGATAGAACCATATCTGTACTGCTTAGAAGATGGTAGCTGAACATTTTTTTACTGCATTGGTATTACTAATTTTCATATGTTTCAAGTTTTTTTTTCTGTTCTTAGACTACATTTGTAGATGTCTATCCTTTTGTGATCACTTACCTTTTCAACCCATCTTAATAATTTGAACAGACGGTTGCATCAAGAGTAGCCGAAGAAGTTGGTGTGAAACTTGGAGAAGAAGTAGGATATACTATAAGATTTGAGGATGAAACAAACCCCGTATGATACAAGTTTTTCTCCTTGCACTGATTTTCTTTGTCTGAATTCTACAGCATGAAACACATTTTCGGTCTAATGGGTTTCATGCCCTATGTATTCTGCTTATGCCTACATCGTTTGACAGGGCATGACCATGATCAAATTTCTCACAGATGGAGTACTGATTAGAGAAATGATGGAAGATCCTCTTTTAAGCAAATATAGGTGCCATGTTATGACCCTCAACATTAGTATGACCTTAAGCTTGCAATCCAAATTGTCGCACATCATGTTTAATAAAATTTATGTCGATATAGTGATTAGACATTTGTGGTGAATTGGTGATAATTGTAGTGGAGTAAAAACACCTTTTTCAGTCGGATGGTTCCATACTAGTTTACATTATTCACATACCAATCCATGATTTTCTGTTTTATTAGTGTCATTATGATAGATGAAGCTCATGAAAGATCCATTTCAACCGACATATTGCTGGGACTCTTGAAAAAGGTTCGCAATTTTGAGTCCGCAAGTCTGGTTTCTCTTGGAGTCATCTGTGAATAATGTTTAGTTTCCCTCTTTGCATGTTTCCTTACATCAATTGACCAGATTCAACGCCGCCGGCCGGAGTTGCGCCTAATCATTTCCTCTGCAACAATTGAAGCAAGATCAATGTCAACCTTTTTCAGCAATAGGTCGGTCCCTGTCTCCTTTCATTTTTGTAATTCATTGCCATGTAACTTCCACAAGAAAAAGAAGTGCAGTGCGACTACCAGGAATCCTCAAGAAAGTGATGTAGTCAGAAAGATGGTCTATGTAAAGAAGCACAATTGGCTTTCAACTATAGTAACCTATAAGACATCTTCTTCAGCCAGTAAAGAAGAACAATTGCTTTTCAACTATAGTAAAATCTATGACATCTTCTTCAGCCACCAACCATGGTAGCAAATTATTTCCAATTCTTGGTAACATTATGGTTTACATTGTTCACGAAGTCGCTACGTGGTACTCCCTCCTTCCCAACATGTAAGGCATAAGTTTTGTCCTAATTCAAACTTGTTAAGCTCGACTGGGTTTATAGAATAATAGAATAATATATAACATCTATAATACCAAATTGTGAAGACACAATTGTTAAACTCTATATGCACACCAATTTGCGCTAGCAACTTAGTTAGGGTCTGATCTTTGAATCTTCTTTTATCTTCGTTCATGCACAGGTGGAAGAATTCATTGCTCAAGCCTGCTGATGGTTTGCCGAATCCAGAACCTGCTATACTTTCTGTTGAAGTACGTTTTCCTTGTGGCTGAAGTATATAGATGAAGGGCTGTCCTCCTTATTGATGAGAGTAAATTGGTTATACTTCTACAGGGTAGAGGATATACAGTAGAAACTCATTATCTGGAAGAACCTGTCTCAGACTACTTACAGGCTGCTGTGAATACCGTTCTTATTATTCACGAAAAGGTTAGTTGTTTTGTGCTGTGTGTCAAACAATAGATTCCATGTAGGTTATTATGCTTATTAGAATGCATTTGATCATTTGGGAACTTTTGGTTTCCTTATATCCGGGATTACACTTGATTTTTCTGGTCGATTGATTCGTTGCATCACGTGACTTGACAGTTATTATTTATTTCTCATATGCTATGCTTCTTAATGAAACAAATAGCAAGTGTATTAAGATTTTAGATGCTCCACTGCAGCTAATTTAAGCTTTACTACCGCTGACTTATGAGTGGATACCAATTGTTCAGTATTCTGTGAGTTTAGCAGAAGTTTATGGGAAGTTGCATGCTCAATATTGTAAGCGTTGAAGCTCAAATAGTACGTATCAGCTGCAATCAAGTTGCATTTCTGCCCGCAAAAATTGGAATAATACAATGTAAGCATCACAACTAAAATGATTGTTGTTCAAAGGAGATATACCCACATAATTCATTAACACAGTTATGGGGAACCAATTTAACTAAACATAACTTATCTCTTGTACATAAGAGAGATTTGTAGGCATACTTACCTTACGCAGTAAGCATCTCGTCTGCATCACATTAGTTTATAATTTCAGACAAATTTGTTAATGGAAGCAAACCTGATATGATCAATGTCCATCAGATAAACAGACATATTTTTTCTGTTCTTTTGATAATGTTGTAGACTTGTAGTCTTTGAGGTGAATTTGGAGCCATCATCATTCATCTTTGTAGTATAATAGTAGTGTCTATTTCTATGTTTTATTTCCATTTTGAAGGTAAAAAAACCCCTTCGAATCATCCAATATTGGATAGCTTTCTTTTATCTCCACTCATTAACCAATTTCTGCAGGAACCACCAGGGGATATTTTGGTGTTTCTAACTGGCCAGGATGACATAGATGCTGCTCTTAAGTTGCTAAATGATGAAATTCAACATCTGGGAAAACACTATTTTGGTAACTCTATTTTCCAAATATTAACAATGAAATAGGTCGTTCTTGAAATGGATGTCTGGTCCTTGCCACTTTTATATCATTTTGCGGTGGTAAATTATGTTTTCTAATGCATTCAGATTGCTTTGATTCTCAGATTTGGTGATTTTGCCCTTGTACTCCGGCCTTCCGCGGGGAGACCAAGTAAGTGGTCCCCCTCAGTAGTGCTATAAGAAAAATATAGTTGGCACTCCATGTTGACGCTATTTAGTATTCCTTGGTTTTCTAGGATCTCATTTTTGCTCCTACTTCGAAAGGGAAAAGAAAAGTTGTGATATCAACAAACATTGCCGAGACATCATTGACTCTGGAGGTACCGCATGTCTTTTCTAGCAAATACGATGTTGACAGTCACTGATTTCTCTAAACTGTGCAGGGTGTGGTGTACGTTGTTGATAGTGGATTTTCCAAGCAGAAGTGCTATAACCCGGTACATTCTATTGTTCCATTGCAGTACTTCAATCTGGCTGACCTGGATATAGCTTTGCTTTTATTTCTTCTTCATAGTGTTTCTTTGTGAACCCTGAAACTTGAATGCCAACAGCTGCAATGATATTTGAATAGTTCCTTGTACATCCATCAGAAATCCTTGATTTGGCAATCCAGTACAAACCTATATCTGTAAAATAAATCTAGACGAGTTAATTCAGGATCCATCTCTTTGTTTACTCAATGTTCAGGATATCGGTAACTGGCACCATATCGGTAGGGTGCTGAGTAGGGATAAATAGGCGAATTTTCCAGTTAATCGGCCGATAAATCAGTTAACCGACTATTCGGTGTCCCACTGAGTAGCAATTAACTGACCGAGATGCCGATTAACTGGCCGATATTTGGAACAATATTTACTTATGGATCTGTTGAATAGTTTGTTGTATTTGTGACATACTCCCTCCGTCCCAAAATTCTTGTCTTAGATTAGTCTAGATACCGATGTATCTAATAATAAAACGTGACTTGATACATCCGTATTTAGACAAATCTAAGACAAGAATTTTGGGACGGAGGGAGTACTTCAGTGTTAACGCATCTGGCACTGTGGCATTTACCCCAAGTCTGCCACTCCCTATTAAGCTAGAGGGTGGTTAAATCTGAGATCAAATTTTTTGGTGTAGTTCTTTTGCCATGTTTAGTCTTATTTGTTGTAGCTTAATTGCTTAACTCTATATCTTGTTGTGCAGATTTCTGACCTTGAGAGTCTGGTTGTCGCACCAATATCGAAAGCTTCTGCAAGGCAACGAGCAGGCAGAGCTGGAAGGGTGCGACCTGGGAAATGCTTTAGGTATGTTGAGCAGTTTCTTATTGAAGTGTTGGGATTGTTAATTTATGTCTCCTCTTTTATCAGTCCTTGATTTATTATGCTGATCTATTTTCACAATTCCTAGTTCTCGACTCAAATAGTTTCTTTGCTGAATGCTTTTTTATTTAGTGCCATGTTTCTTTTTAACACACTTAGTTTTGAATATTTTGAAAGTCAAACATTCATGTATTATAAATTCCGTAGATCCAGTATTCTGCAGACTGTAATATTATTCATCGTAGTATTTTACCACTTTTTGCATCTTATAAGCTAATATCTCCTGCAGGCTTTACACAGAGGAATATTACCTAAATGAAATGCAGTCAGATGGCATTCCAGAAATGCAAAGGTCTAACCTTGTTTCCTGCATAATACAGGTATCTTGGCCCATCTATTTCGTGATTGTCTTAGTTACATTGTAAATAAATAAGTAGATATCATATACTTACCATAGCTTGCAGTTATTAACATATTATTATTTCTTAGTATGCCGTGTTTCCAACAGAATGATTTTTGCTGAATGTTATAATCATTGATTCACCCTACCTTTTGGTGCTTATGGCGTACAAGGGAACTTATGCCAGTTTGTGGAGTGAGGCGTTTTGGAGCCTGAGCTCCAGCGAGCCTTTTTTCTTGAAAAACTTGAAATTCATATTTAGAAGTGTCAAAAGATTCTGAAAACCATTTCCATATGTATATATAGATATATTCTACATATGTGTAAAATTCCATTAGAAAATACTTTACCATGTGAGCTACACAAAAAAGACAAATTCGTGGATTTATAGTAACAACTAACAAACAATGTGTGTACTGTTTGCTATTTTCAAATCCATGTATATGTTGTTCTTGTGTACACATGCATAAAAATACGTATTAAATGAAAAATTATAGGTACATAGATCATATCTATATGTACATGTCAAATTATTTTACACTTGGATATCTTTTCCAAATTTGAAAAAAAGGCTCACTAGAGCCTGGAATCGAAAATCATTTTTCGCAGTTTGTGGCCTTATATGCAGATCAACTATCTTATATCAGAAGACACATATGCATGACATATTGTTTTATGCCTAGTAATATAAATTGTTTTTACTTTGTATCGAAATTTAGATATGCCAATTGGCAGTTTACAAAGCAAGGTAACAGTCATTGTGAAGACTTAATTGTTACTACTAGAGAATTAGCACATTGATGACTCTAAAACAATATTACTAAACTTATTAATATAGTATATTAGTATCTCCCATGTTCATCAGCACATTAACCAGCTAGACTGTTAGAGCTTGTCTTCACATCTCTAAATCAATGGTGATTAAAATCGTGCATAGATATATATTATGCATTTATTGTTAACTTTGACAATTCTCGGGCGCTTAACTTTAAATAATGTGTCAGTTTCCTGCATCATGCATACTAGTTTGACAATGCAGCATGATTCACTTATGCACTTGATTTGCTGAGTCATGAAACCTGGAAAATGCCCCAGCTGCCCACAAAAATGTAATTCATAGGTGATACTCTCTACATTTCTTTGAAAAGTATGCACCAAAACATGTCCTCTGAACTGAATATGATTGATCTAATTCCCTGACATATATGATGTGAAGTTTTCTTGAGATTTTTGCACATTATGAGTATTACATAACACATCGTATATTATATTCTGTGATGACAGTTGAAAGCGCTAGGCATAGACAACATCTTGGGGTTTGATTGGCCAGCTTCTCCATCACCAGAGGCAATGATTCGAGCTCTCGAAATTCTATTTTCACTAGGAATCCTTGATGAAGATGCCAAACTAACAGTTCCCATTGGTTTCCAAGTTGCTGAGATGCCTCTGGTATGTGTATCTTATACTCCTTTTTTCTTTCTGATAGTGTGCCTATTCTTGTTTCTTCAAGAACATTTTACAGTTGGCTACTTGAACTAGTACCAGAGGCACATCTTGCTATAGTACTGACTAATGAGGCAGTCCTGTCATGAGAGCCGAGTTAAATCAATTTGTCCCTGAGTTTGGGACGTGTGAGTTAGGAAATTTCGCTCGCCAGCCCCAGTATTTTAGCAGTTTATCTATATATCAGAATTTAATGTCATACTTCTGGCAAAGAATTGCACAAGCATAAAAATCTTGCGTGAAAAGTTCAAATTCTGACTAGTGTAATGCTAGTTCCCACCGAGGAAATTTGTTACAACCCATTTGACGGTAACTGAGTGGCTAAGGAATTTGGACTTGTGGTTTATGAAAGTCATGTAGCAAGTATCTCAGTCTACCATAGCATGATAAAGTAATCGCGGTTGAATGAATTATTTAGGCCATATAGCTCAAATTTAAATAGGACTAACATAATTAATGTCAGTGTGACCTGAGTGAAACAATAATTCCAATATGAAAAAAGATATGCATGATATATATGTACGCACACACACAAGAATATCACTGATATATTTTTGCCTTGCCGTCTGCTAGGTTCAAATAGTAATTTAAGTATCTTTACTATTAAAGAGGAGTTGGTGATTGTTCATCCACACCTTCGTCCCTCCTCACAAATGAGACATTGGGCTTTCAACAATCCCATGTTTTTTCCGCCCCACATGGTGCAACATCCCATGCTATTTTTCAAATCCCTCGTTACGCCTGGTGGTAATCAACAGTGATCTTTCCTTGCTGCGCACTTTGTCCTCACTCGTGCGCACCCGGGAACAACTTCCCGGTTGGTCACCCATCCTCAAATTACCCCAGGCCAAGCACGCTTAACCTAGAGGTTCTTTGGAGCTGACCTTCTGGAAAAGAAGGCACACCTTGTTGATATGAGTAGTCTAATCATTCCTATTAAGCCAGAGTGTCACACTCCCGGTACTTGATTTGAGGCCCATAGATTCATCGTATAAAAACAACTCCATGTTCATCTCAACGATAAAACAAACTTCAAAGCAGCTGAAGTCTTTCTGTCGTCCCTTGCTTCCCCATCATCCTCCAAGCAGCCCCACACCCATGATTCCATCTGACCATTTGCTCTGTCGCCGCATCCTTAAGGCAATCAATGCTGATACCGGTCACCTCTGTCCTTTTCAAGCCACCAGGTCCAAACCTCACCAGCCAGCGCCTCCTATCGACACTGCCAGTCAACCCAGCATCTGGCAAGCGGGTTTTCGATGCGATGCCAATGGAGTGGTTCCCATGTTTGTGTCAATTTATGGATCTAGGATCCGAGCTAACCTTCTTGCCCAAGATGTAGGAGACTGCCCTAGACGCAGGTTGCCCCATCATGACTACAGTCGCTCAGGCGAAGCGCTTCAGGGCCAGTTCTTTTCGGCTGCAGCTTCACCAGAGCTGCCCCACAGAAACAAAAAAAAGGGGCAGCCCGGTGCACGTAGCTCCCGCTTGCGCAGGGTCCGGACCACTTTGGGTCTATAGTACGCAGCCTTTCCCTACATTTCTGCAAGAGGCTGTTTCCAGGACTCGAACCCGTGACCTCATGGTCACAATGCAACAGCTTTACCGCTGCGCCAAGGCTGCCCCACAGAAACAGCGGTGGAAAGAAGTTCTAGAGAAACTGTAGTCCAGTTCTTTTCGGCTCCTATCCCCTTGGCTTAATTTCTGTATGATGTTTTAACTTGTATTACGTATTTTTTTTCTGATGTGTTTATCCTAGATGCGAGCAAGAGAACAATTTACGAACATCATAAAGTACTAGATGGGAGACCTTTTAAGAGCGTAGGTACCACTTTACACACATAAATATATAATGATATATAGCCAGCCAATTAGGAGATGTAACAAATCATAGGCCTCAAATCATCTTCTGGAACGGCACCCTTGGACTTCAGCCAGATGCGGAGGAGAAGCAGCATAAGCAGATGCGGAGGAGAAGCAGAGGTGAAGGAGAAAAAGGGCAGCCAATCAGCCAGGCACATATAGAAACAGAGCATCGGGAGGGGATGGAAGCGAGGGCGGGGAGAAGAAGATAGAGGAGGGAGGGGAGAGGGGCCAGATGGGGAGCAACTACCGGAGAGGAAGCTGGCGGATCTGGTCGCCGGCCGCTGCCTAGAGAGGAGGGCGCAGAGAAGTGAGACAAGGGGGAAAGAAGAGAAGATGGGATCCATACCTTGCCTCGCTGCTGGGAGAGGGATGCGCCAGATTGAGAGGAGCTGAGACTGGAGTGGAAGAAGCTGACGGCGCAGATCAAAGCTGTGGACGGAGGTTCTTCACTCTGCAGTAGCCCCCCCCCCCCCCCCCCCCCCCCCCCCCCCCCCCCCCCCCCCCCCCCCCCCCCCCCCCCCACACACACACACACACCTTAGTTGCACGTGTAATTTCGCCCATATTCTCTCATTCCCCGCACGACAGCTTAGTTACCTGCTGCCTACTCCGACTATGGCGTCTGATTTGGCCCAATGCGGTGCCTTGCGCGCCTAAGTGACACTCCAGACGCCTGAAAGCTCCAAGGCGGATGCCTTTCGAAGCTGCCAAAGGCGAGCTCGACGCCTTGCAGTCGGAGAGCGCCCTGACGCCTTAGGGCCGCCATAAAAACAATGTAAACTAGATGATTCCTCGTGCTTTTCTGCGGGAACATGTGCATATAAATTGTTGTAAATAAAATTTTACTGCAGGAACATCCACAAATTGTTTTCAAAAAATTACCATGGAACTCAGTTGGCGACCCCAACAGGTAGATCTAGAAACCAATGCAATCTGCATCTAATCCATCATCGGAGTTGAGTTACAATTGAAGCTAACTCTCCTTCATTACCTAGATCTAACATAGAGTCCTGAAAACTGGACCAATTCAACCAAGCCATAAGTGATGCTCCAAGTAGTATATTGTGTTGCACCATAGGAGAAGGATGATAATCTACATCTACAGCAAACAAAAAGAGTAGAGGTCAGAGTTGAATAGAAGTCCTAGTTATAAGGTAAACCCATGAGCGCTTGCTGGCTTTCAACTATAGAGCCCAAAAAAGCTACTACTCCATAATCAGTGGTGTCAGGAAGTACAAAGAGCAGACCAAGTGACCATTGCAATTCTTGCTTATTATTACACTTTGACTCCATAATCAGACCACAGTAGGTGAATACGAATGGATTGCATTGACAAACTGATTGCTTGTTTGAGGAGTTTCTATGCTCTTATGATGCTTTAATTATCGACTTAACCATCAGGCATACAGTTTTACTCTGCTGACTGTGCTCAATGACTTTATGATAGCACATGAAATTATGCTGCTATGTTGACCATTTACTTAAGGGTCTTCATATCCTTCCATACTTGTGCAAGCCTACTCAATTATACATTTATACTTGTACTGTCTTTTATGTACATCTGGTTTACTTACATTTTGGTGAATAATGCCCTCTTCTAAGTCAAGAGGTTGTTAACAATACTGCTTGATTTTATGCAGGACCCCATGATCTCAAAAATGATCTTGTCAGCAAATGATTTTGGATGCTCTGATGAGATACTGACGATAGCAGCATTTCTATCTGTTCAGGTTAGGATTTTTCTCTGATATGCCTTCATTTTTGTGTTCTATTATAATCTTTGAATTGTTATGATGACCACCAATTTACAGTCTGTGTGGGTCTCTATGCGGGGAGTGAAGAAGGAATTTGATGAGGTCAAACTTCGATTTGCTGCTGCTGAGGTTTGCAGGATCACCTTGCTGCCTCGTATCTTTGGTTACACGGGAACCCTGATGTTACTTTGCTGTTTTTTTACTAATACTTGGCTATTAATATTTGAAAACTAGACCAACCGGGACTAGGCATTGTATTATTATTTTTAATTAAGGGGAGACAACCGTGAGGCACTCCCCTGCAGAGCACATGGCTCAAACGTGGGTGGTGGGCTGGGTGCGCAGCCTTGCACGCGCCTCTAGCAAACTGGTCGACGCCCAGTTCTCTACTCAACCGTTAATATTGACACTCATTTTGGTGCTTAGCGTGGCCAGCTGCAATGTGATAATACCACAGTAGAGGAACATCATGTTACTAAGTACTCCTATAAGGCCCTTCCCATGCCATCTCCAAGGGGGGGCGGCCAAGGGGGTGGCTTGCCCCCCAAGGCAAGTGGGGCGCCCCCACCCCTAGGGTTTCTAACCCTAGGCGCAATGGAGGCCCATGGGGGCGCACCAGCCCACTAGGGGCCGGTTCCCCTCCCACTTCAGCCCATGGGGCCCTCTGGGATAGGTGGCCCCACCCGGTGGACCCCCGGGACCCTTCCAGTGGTCCCGATACAATACCGATTACCCCCCGAAACTTTCCCGATGGCCGAAACTTGACTTCCTATATATAAATCTTCACCTCCGGACCATTCCGGAACTCCTCGTGACGTCCGGGATCTCATTCGGGACTCCGAACAACTTTTGGGTTACCGTATACTAATATCTCAACAACCCTAGCGTCACCGAACCTTAAGTGTGTAGACCCTACGGGTTCGGGAGACACGCAGACATGACCGAGACGACTCTCCGGTCAATAACCAACAGCGGGATCTGGATACCCATGTTGGCTCCCACATGCTCCTCGATGATCTCATCGGATGAACCACGATGTCGAGGATTCAATCAATCCGTATACAATTCCCTTTGTCAATCGGTACGTTACTTGCCCGAGACTCGATCGTCGGTATCCCAATACCACGTTCAATCTCGTTACCGGCAAGTCACTTTACTTGTACCGTAATGCATGATCCCGTGATCAACCGCTTGGTCACATTGAGCTCATTATGATGATGCATTACCGAGTGGGCCCAGAGATACCTCTCCGTCATACGGAGTGACAAATCCCAGTCTCGATTCGTGCCAACCCAACAGACACTTTCGGAGATACCTGTAGTGTACCTTTATAGTCACCCAGTTACGTTGTGACGTTTGGCACACCCAAAGCACTCCTACGGTATCCGGGAGTTGCACAATCTCATGGTCTAAGGAAATGATACTTGACATTCGGAAAAGCTACAGCAAACGAACTACACGATCTTTGAGCTATGCTTAGGATTGGGTCTTGTCCATCACATCATTCTCCTAATGATGTGATCCCGTTATCAATGACATCCTATGTCCATAGTCAGGAAACCATGACTATCTTTTGATCAACGAGCTAGTCAACTAGAGGCTCACTAGGGACATGTTGTGGTCTATGTATTCACACATGTATTACGATTTCCGGATAACACAATTATAGCATGAACAATAGACAATTATCATGAACAAAGAAATATAATAATAAACATTTTATTATTGCCTCTAGGGCATATTTCCAACAGTCTCCCACTTGCACTAGAGTCAATAGTCTAGTTACATTGTGATGAATCGAACACCCATGCAGTTCTGGTGTTGATCATGTTTTGCTCTAGGGAGAGGTTTAGTCAACGGATCTGCCACATTCAGGTCCGTATGTACTTTACAAATCTCTATGTCTCCATTTTGAACACTTTCACGAATGGAGTTGAAGCGACGCTCGATATGCCTGGTCTTCCTGTGAAACCTGGGCTCCTTGGCAAGGGCAATAGCTCCAGTGTTGTCACAGAAGAGAGTCATCGGGCCCGACGCATTGGGTATGACTCCTAGGTCGGTAATGAACTCCTTCACCCAGATTGCCTCTTGTGCTGCCTTCGGGGCTGCCATGTACTCCGCTTCACATGTAGATCCCGCCACAACGCTTTGCTTGCAACTGCACCAGCTTACTGCCCCGCCATTCAAAATATACACGTATCTGGTTTGTGACTTAGAGTCATCCAGATCTGTGTCGAAGCTAGCATCGACGTAACCCTTTACGACGAGCTCTTCGTCATCTCCATAAACGAGAAACATATCCTTAGTCCTTTTCAAGTACTTCAGGATATTCTTGACCGCTGTCCAGTGTTCCATGTCGGGATTACTTTGGTACCTTCCTACCAAACTTACGGCAAGGTTTACATCAGGTCTGGTACACAACATAGGATACATGATAGACCCTATGGCCGAGGCATAGGGGACGACACTCATATTTTCTCTATCTTCTGCCGTGGTCGGGCATTGGGCCGTGCTCAATCTCGTACCTTGCAATACAGGCAAGAACCCCTTCTTTGACTGATCCATTTTGAACTTTTTCAATATCTTGTCAAGGTACGTACTCTGTGAAAGACCAATGAGGCGTCTCGATCTATCTCTATAGATCTTGATGCCTAATATATAAGCAGCTTCTCCAAGATCCTTCATTGAAAAACACTTGTTCAAGTAGGCCTTTATGCTTTCCAAGAATTCTATATCATTTCCCATCAACAGTATGTCATCCACATACAATATGAGAAATGCTACCGAGCTCCCACTCACTTTCTTGTAAATGCAGGCTTCTCCATAAGTCTGCGTAAACCCAAACACTTTGATCATCTCATCAAAATGAATGTTCCAACTCCAAGATGCTTTCACCAACCCATAAATCGAGCGTTGGAGCTTGCACACCTTGTCAGCATTCTTAGGATCGACAAAACCTTCCAGCTGCATCATATACAATTCTTCCTTAAGGAAACCATTAAGGAATGTTGTTTTGACGTCCATTTGCCATATCTCATAGTCATGGAATGCGGCAATTGCTAACATGATTCAGATGGAGTTCAGCTTCGCTACGGGTGAGAAAGTCTCATCGTAGTCAACCCCTTGAACTTGTCGATAACCCTTAGCGACAAGCCGAGCTTTATGGATGGTTACGTTACCATCCGCGTCTGTCTTCTTCTTAAAGATCCATTTATTTTCTATGGCTCACCGATCAACGGACAAGTCAGTCAAAGTCCATACTTCGTTTTCATACATGGATCCTATCTCGGATTTCATGGCTTCCAGCCATTTGTCGGAATCCGGGCCCGCCATCGCTTCTTCATAGTTCGAAGGTTCACCGTTGTCTAACAACATGATTTCCAAGACAGGTGTCGGTGTCAAAACCGGCAGATCTCGGGTAGGGGGTCCCGAACTGTGCGTCTAGGCCGGATGGTAACAGGAGGCAAGGGACACGAAGTTTTACCCAGGTTCGGGCCCTCTTGATGGAGGTAAAACCCTACGTCATGCTTGATTAATATTGATGATATGGGTAGTACAAGAGTAGATCTACCACGAGATCGGAGAGGCTAAACCCTAGAAGCTAGCCTATGGTATGATTGTTGTTCTGTATGTTGTCCTACGGACTAAAACCCTCCGGTTTATATAGACACCGGAGAGGGTTAGGGTTACAAAGTCGGTTACAATGGTAGGAGATCTACATATCCGTATCGCCAAGCTTGCCTTCCACGCCAAGGAAAGTCCCTTCCGGACACGGGACGAAGTCTTCAATCTTGTATCTTCATAGTCCAGGAGTCCGGCTGAAGGTATAGTCCGGCCATCCAGACACCCCCTAATCCAGGACTCCCTCAGTAGCCCCCGAACCAGGCTTCAATGACGATGAGTCCAGCGCGTAGATTATCTTCGGCATTGTAAGGCGGGTTCTCCTCCAAATTCCGTATACCTGTTGAATAAAGTCCGGTTTCTTGTAAATGTTGCGCTCCTTGGCTTCTACGCCCAATAATGGCCGTCTCCCACGTGTCAAACGAATATGAAAAGTCTGAGTGTTTTTACATCCACACCCCTAGCCGCGTAAATGAGCCGCCCATTTAAGGGGACGAGGATTTAGATCCAAACCACACCTTCTCCCCTTCGCGAGTGTTCATCAGAGCGCATCCGGCAAAGGTCCATTTCACCATGGCCCGCCATCGCAACTCCTCCTTTCGCCCTTCCAGTCCTCAGCCTGGATATTAGGAGAGATGCTCCATCCCGCATAGCGAGCTAGTGACGCTCTAGACCAAGGGATTTCTCCCCCCGGCCTATATGGTCCCGGTTCGAGCCGGTCTTGCCATCTATAATGGCGGAGAACAAGCGGAGAGTGCCCCTAATCCCTCCAAAGGAGAGCGGGTATGCCTTGTCCCTTATTTAATAAGAGGGCTCGGATTTCCAATCCATCCCTTTCTCCGGGGGCTCCTGGAGTTCTATGGCCTCCAGCTACACAATCTTACGCCTGCCTCCGTATTGCATATCGCGGGCTTCGTAGCCCCCTGCGAGCTGTTTTTGGGTGTTGAGGCTCATTTCGGGCTGTGGAAAGAGCTATTCTGCCTTGTGCCCCATTCTCCGAAGGGGTCAATATATCAAGTGGGCGGAGCCGAAGTGTGGCGCATCGCCGGGACCGGATATCTATCCGGAACCCCAAAGAAGGCATCCGAGGACTGGCCTCCGGAATGGTTTACATAGAGGACGTCCCGCTGCCGGATCCTGTCCGGATCGGCCTCCCTGAGTTTGACAGTGCTCCACTAAAGAAGCGCCTAAGTTGGTGTCCACGGAGCCCTCAGAGGGAAAGTGACAAGGATGTCCTTTACCTGATGGGCCGGATAAGATTGTTAGCTCATTCTGGACTGACCATGATCCGAGTCATGGCCGCATGCATCATGCGAGGGGTGCAGCCGCTACAGTATAAAGGCCACCCCACGTGGGACTTCAACGGGGAGGACGACGCCACCCGCTACGGCCGTAAGGGACCGGATTCGGCTATGGCTCTAACAAAGACCTTGTCCGCTTTGTACAAGGGAGAAGAGGAGGAATTTCTCCGCGTCAACCCACAGGGTGGATTTTCTATGTACAATCCCCCAAGCTGGGTAAGTGGTCACATTTACTTGCCCATCCGTTTTATATTCCCATTGTTAAATATTCAGTCTAACGACTTCAACGCAGGAACTGCGCCAGGCTGTTAAAGAAATAAACAGCCCTCCTCCACAACCCGAGGACCCAGGACGGTGTTGGAAATATGCCCTAGAGGCAATAATAAAAGCATTATTATTATATTTCTTTGTTCATGATAATTGTCTTTATTCATGCTATAACTGTATTATTCGGAAATCGTAATACACGTGTGAATACATAGACCATAATATGTCCCTAGTGAGCCTCTAGTTGACTAGCTCGTTGATCAACAGATAGTCATGATTTCCTGGCTATGGATATTGGATGTCATTGATAACGGGATCACATCATTAGGAGAATGATGTGATGGACAAGACCCAATCCTAAGCATAGCACAAAGATCGTGTAGTTCGTTTGCTAGAGCTTTTCCAATGTCAAGTATCTTTTCCTTTGACCATGAGATCGTGTAACTCCCGAATACCGTAGGAGTGCTTTGGGTGTATCAAACGTCACAACGTAACTGGGTGACTATAAAGGTGCATTACAGGTATCTCCGAAAGTGTCTGTTGGGTTGACACGGATCGAGACTGGGATTTGTCACTCC
>NW_024115876.1:0-20292 GCF_003073215.2 Triticum urartu | reverse complement strand
CCGGGCGCCGGTTGCTTCTCCGGGGGGGTCCCGCCGGCCACGTACGTCTATGCCGACGGCCCCGTCGGCATAGATCAATGTATGCCGACGGCTTTTCTACGCCTACAGCCCACCCTTTGCCGTCGTCATAGGTGCGGCGATGCCGACGGGGGCCGTCGGCATAGATTTGGCCGTCGGCAAACCCAGTTTTTCTGGTAGTGTATGCACATACAAATCACCAGTGAGGTGGTTACAGCCCCATTCACTTGCTGCACAATAATTTGGTTGTATATCGATCATTCTATATGCCACACACCCTTCCACCATGCTCGCTCACCTTATTAGAAGCAGCAATTTACTGCAGCTAGCACATGTAATAAGCATGCCTACATCCATGTGAGTATCCAATGCATTTCTTCTGAACTGTTATGCATGCACGCCAGCACACACGCAATTTCATCATCGCATTCTTTAGTAGATCCTGATAATGTCATTTAGATGATTATTTGTTGAGTACATGCACACTATTTTTCTGACTCTGATTTATGTGGGAGCTTAGCTATTATGTGAGATCAAAGGGAATTCACTCCAGCGATGGATATACACAATCATTTGTGTTTTATGTGTTGTTAGTTTTAAAAGGCAATTGAAATTCGTGGCTTGACGTTGCTGGTCATAGACTATGGCTGTCAATTACGTTCTCCTTCACATATTTAGTCATTTAATAGCTTTCATTGGCTCACTTTCTCCATTCAAAAATCTAACCTTCAGATTTACGTAGAGCAACATTTAGTGTTCATGCACATGTCTGATAGATAGTGCCACGTTCCAGTCCTTGGCGGTGGAGTTCATTCTTGCACATGTATTGTGTTCTTTTTTTTTTGCGAGAAACATGTATTGTGTTCTTAGAAACAATATTTGATGATATGTCCGGCGTCAGCCAATCTTTTTGTGAACACTTGCTAAAGTATATGGTACACTGAGTTTATGCACTACCCTATTTTCTTCTTTTCGATTTTCTATATGACAACATAGTATCACAATGGTTTCGCAGCAACGCGCGGGGCATCCTCTAGTTTATTATATGACACATCATCAAATATCCTATGTGGCAAAATCTATCAACAACTATCTTACAACCATTGAAGATGCCCTTATATGGCACGAGAGCAGCAACCATCACTCAATTCGAGACACACATCTCTAGATCATGCCGAACATGTCTCCATGTTGGAGGAGTGATTTTTGGGAAGTGGATCAGAGGAGTACCCAAGCAAAACCAATGCCACTCTCCAAACGTGCAGCGATTCACACCAGTCAAAGTGGGGCACGCGGGAATCGAGAAATTCATCTGCGGCAACGTCATGTCAAATTCCACTAACTTCGCTCACTACGCAAAAGATACGTTGTGATCCGCTCACAGCAGGTCATCAATAGGTTTGGTTCCAGTCGGTTTAGACATAAATCCGATTGAAGAAAATTCGAGTCAAGCAAACTGTGCAAATCGCGCGAGTAAAATCCCTAGTGTCTTTCACTTTGTCCAAACCAATTTTGTAATTCTAGGTGCTAATGATCCGCCTTCTCAAGATTGCCAGATGATTCGGCGACACCATGGATAAGGGGAGAAATTGATATCCTCCATGGCATGGTTTTGACCATCTATAAGGAACCCAAATATCAACAATCGTAAGTTCGGATCCAAAACAGATGAATGACTAGTGTTCCTCGGGGATATTGATTGGTTTCTCTCCGAGAAAATTATACCAAACCCCACACGCATCATTCGGATTTCATGATACACCCTCAGTCGGGTCTCTAGTCAGCCCCATTCGGGAGATGATTCAGTATCACCCAATCTTTCCTTAACTTCTTGCTGCAAACTTGTGCCACTGGTTTCCATCTCTTTAGAGTCCATCAAAGTCTCGGCTCCTTGAATCCAATGAACATTCGGAATTTTATATTCATTTCAGGGTTCAATCGGAATCTATTTCTCAAGGGTTCATTTGATTTTCATTTCAAGACCCTTACGCACTCGGGGGTTGATCACAAGTTTATGTTCCAC
Source organism: Triticum urartu (assembly GCF_003073215.2). Lineage (NCBI taxonomy): Eukaryota > Viridiplantae > Streptophyta > Magnoliopsida > Poales > Poaceae > Triticum > Triticum urartu. Next base: position 18,251 of record NW_024115876.1, on the reverse strand, counting down.
TAGGTAAGCCCGTGACGACATAAGGCCTAGCTAAGGCCATCAATGTAGGGGGTGGCTTATCGATCGGTGTGGGCACCATCGAGAGAGATTCCTTCAGTGGGTGAACTGTCAGTTGGATTAACTACAAGTGGCTCCACTATTGGGCGATATATCGCCGATCGGTTTGTATTCTCTAGGATTATACCAGCGGCGAACAACCAGACACATCAATGCAGGCGATAGCCAAAGTGCACCATCGCGTATTAAAGCTTGGCTTTACCGTTACCATCGATGATTATGAGTGTGTATTACCACCAGTAGTGGACACAAATTAGTACAGACAAGCAAAATGGCTCATGCGTTGCAACGGGAGAAAAAAATTCATAATCTTCGATGGCCATGACCACATTTTCTTGCATCAGCGAGATACTCTATCACTCTCATTTTTGTGAAACCGTGAACAATATTTGAAAATCATGAACATTTTTAAACTTGTGAACATATTTAAAATCATGAATATTTTTTAAATTCGTGCATGTTTTTACAAATTTTTTAACATTTTCTAAAATCATCATTTTTTCTGAATTCATGAAAATTTTATACTGTTTGCAAACGTTTCTAGAGTCGACGAACATTTTTTTGGTCTTTTGATTTAACGAACATTTTTTGAAATGCATGATCATTTTTGAATCAGGTGAACATTTTATGAAAATCAATAAAATATTTTTTAAGTCATGAATAGTTCGTAAATTTTTGGGATATTTTCCAATTCATGAACATCTTTTGAACTAGCGAAATTTTGTTGAATTTCATTAACATATTTTTAATACACAAACTTTTTAAAAGATCATAAACATTTTTTGATATCCTGAACATTTGTGTTCAAAATTGCGAACATTTTTTGACTATGTGAATATTTTTAAAAATCACGAATATTTTCTGAATGCACAAACATTTATGAATTATTAAATATTTTATTTCAAAATTCTCATTTTTTAAATTTTGGAACTTTTTTGAAGTCCCAAGTTATTTAAAGTAGTGAAAAACAAAGAAGGAAAATACAAATAAAAAATAGAAAACGAAATTTAAAAAACAGACCGCCCAGACATGGGCATGCCCAAACAGCCCCACTGTATCTTCTCCCAGTGCGCTGAGCCCAATATAGATTGTTCCTACTGCATGGGCCGGTCCAGGCGGGGAATCCCCTGTGTGAAACGTTCTTTTTTTTTATCATTTATAGGTGACATTGATAGGTTAATTTTTTTTGTAATTTTGGGGGCAATTTCGATGGCATACCGCCAGAAGCAATAACTGCTTTATTATTAGGGATAGATGAAGACCCTATGTAACGAACCTAGCTTAGGGGCTTAGGGGTACCACATACTCTATATAAGAGTATCTATAGCCGGACGCCTCAAATCCGCCTCAAACGCTTAGGCGGATGGCCCGGTCATTGACCGTTCACAAAAACCGACCCGGACGGACTCCTCAAATGGGCCTCAAACACCCGGGCTGACTGGCGCCGCTCATATCCAGCCCAAATATGGACGGATATGGGTGCCCACATGCGTCTGGGTGCCTCCGCCATGTTGGACTAGCGATGAGGTCCCACACGAAAACAGTTTGAAACCCGACGATCCGAAGCTCGTCTTTTTCGTCCGCCCGATGCTCCGACGGGCCGCATAGTGCCTAGCCCAGCTATTTAAGCCGACCGCCGGCACCGAAACCCTACACGTCCACATTTTTCCCTCCCATCGCCGCCGCCGCCACTTTCCACTCCCCATCTGCCACCACTTGTAGTCATGCCCCCACGCCGTCGGGTAAGGTACTACCCATATCTAACGCCGGAGCGTCGGTTGCAACTCCTTGAGTAGATCCGGGCAAGGTGCAAAGCCCGGATCGCCGCAGTGCTACCTCCGGATGCAGTGGATCCGGAGGACGAGGAGGTTGAGGAAGAGCCGGAGGAGGATGTTGGGGACGCTGGGGACGTGGATTTGCAGGCGGAGCAGTGGGCCATCCTTGATTCCCTCCTCTCGGAGTCGGATGCGGAGGCCAGACGCCGTCGTCAACAGAAGATGGAGGCGGAGCACGCCGCGGAGGAGGAGGAGATGCTCGCGTACATGGATGAGGCCGAGGAGGAGGAGGAGTCGGAGCCCTCCTACGCGCCCGTCCACCCAGCGCCCGACACCAACACGTGGACATCTCTGACGACGGATCACAGTAGGGTGTCACAGTACATAGGTTTATTGCATGGTTTGTATGGATTTAGGGAATGAAATATGAGAGACTCAGACACAGAGGTGCAAAATTTTGACGCGTATGTTGGGGACACACATAACAGGTAGGCCCATGAAGGGTCAAATATATCATAAAGCATGGGGTCCACACATGATGTGGATCCAGATAAATCTCATACAGACATACTCTCCACTTGGACATATAGACGAACTGTCCACTCGAAATACAGTCAACCACTCGGTCGTATGGCTCACTCGGACGACTGTTTATAGCTCACTCGGATATGCGAAAACCAACAGTCGACAAGGCAGTCGAAGCATCGTCTGACGTTATGACATCAATGCCCCACTTTGTAACATAGGAGGTGAGGGGGTGGCGCACTCTATATAAACCACCCCCACCACTAGACTTGGGGGACATGCCCTCATTCTCCTCGCTCTCACCTCTCTCTCTGACCATTAGTTTCAGGACTTAGCATGGGATCTGTTCCCCTTGCTCCCTCTCTCAAATATACCATGTAACTTCGTGTTCATGACAGATAAAATAAAGCCTCTCCGGAGCACGAGACGTAGGGTTTGTTATCTCCACCGTGAGAGGCCCGAACTCGCTAAAATCACCGTGTCACCCATTTGCATCTTGATGGATCATGCTCCCTTACACTACCCCTCTCTATTGTCAGAATCGTTCCCACGACAATGTACGCGGACGTTTGAGGGGTCAGATTTTCCAAGTCCGATTGTAGAACTACATGTTCAGAACTTTCCTAGTCTCATAATCGTCTTATGCAAGAACAAATCTGAGAGAGACATGACTAGGGATTTACCTCCACTCCGAGGGGTCTGAACTTGTATACGATCGTGTGTCCCCCATTGCCTCTTGGTAGATCAAGTTCCATACAAACACCCCTCTTATTGTCGGATTTAGCACCACGACCGGTCCCTTGTACCTTAGCTCCTTATATTTGAGGAGTAAAAAATGCGGTTTCTAGGCAAATTCTTAAATTTAACTCACTAAAAAGGACAATTTTAAACATTGATAGCCTAATTTGATTGAAACTACATCGCATAACACAGATGTAACCATAGATAGCACAATAGGTTCAAACTATATTGCATAACACAAATTTAAACTAGTCGATTAGAACGAAATAAAAAAATAGAGGAAAAAAATTGGATTTGGAGTCTATTTCGGCCATGATCTTCTCCCAATTCATACTGCTCGGGATAGAGTCGGAGTCAGGGTCGTTAGAAGAAAGCTCAACCACTTTCTGTCCCCGTCCGGACGGATTGACCTTGTCCTCATCGGCACCCCCTTCATGTAGAACTTGAGGCGCCGGCGGCCCGGCGCTCCTCGGTGACGAGCTCCGGATACATGATACGAAGCTCGGCCATATACTCTTCATCGGCGCCCGCCGTCTTGAGTCGCTCTAATGCCTCTTGGTTCTCCCGCACCTTGTGGAGAGAGACCGCTCAGGGATCGATGTCGACCACCGCAAGGATCTCGCGGTAACAAAGAGCACCAGAAATGATAAAAATTACACCTAGGTCCATCGACCATCTAGCGACGAATAAAAGCACTGGAGCGAAGCGAAGCGCGTCGTCGTCATCGCCCCTCCTTCATCGAAGGCGGAGGCTCTACGAGCCCAGTATATATATCCATGTGTTGAAAAAAAATCTCTCTACAACGGGCCTAGGAAAGTTTTGAGGAAGTAAGCATGCATGTAGCTGATGCAACATCTCTCTCCGGCCGACGCGGTGTCTCCTGGACCTGGAATCGATTCCTTTCCTCCCCCCGTACGTGCAGTCGCTTCGCACTTAGTAATGGTACTAGTACTACATAGTAGTAGTATACTTGCTCCATCGACGTCGCTGCAGATCTCGAGTTTGGAGGTTGAAAAGGTGGTGTCTACGCTGCACGGAACCCGGTTACGCGTATGAAGAGAGAACATTATGGTCTACAGTCGACACCTCTCCCTTGCTGCCAGTGTTGCTGTCCACACATCGATCCTCGATCTGATGCTAAAAAGTGAAAACCCCACTTGACGGACGGGCATTAACTTAACCGAGGCAGCTTCGCCGCAAACCCCAATCTGGCTAGTTTAATGAACTTTTGGAGGGCCCCGGCCCGGTCCAGTTGCTCCTCTGGTCGATCGAGTGGAGGAGGACTCGAGACTTGACGATTCAGTCGTCGCCGCGTTGACGACGAGTCCTTGCAATGCAAGTCTGTTAGTCGGTTACCCGGTTGGGAGGGCGGGGCTGCAGCGGAGAATCACAGGCACACATGTCCACCACATTTGATTAGCGGTGCCATCTCCACGAGCAGTGAGTGGTCGAGTATAGTGATGGCATCACTGATTTGGCCGTGGGAAATCAGATCGGTCTCACGCGGCTTCGTCCACCCCGAGGTCTCCCTCCGGTCCGGCGACCGCTGGCCTGGCATGGCAGCAACACCGCCGTCGCCTTCCTCCACGTACCGCTACACGATAACCAAAGGCACTGCAGCTGCAGCAACATCGTCAAGATTCTGTATGTACTCCCGTCGTCCGTTAACAACCTGACAATTCAGACTCTGTTTGGTTTGGTTTTCTGAGTGCCTTTGAATCGGTCGTGGAGAAAAACAAGGAGAAATCGGAGGAGGCTTCCACTACTCCGACATGGACACGACACGACCACCCTTAGAAATCCTTTTCAACGGGAAAAAAAGGAGGTCGACGCCAAAGCGAGCACTGCAGTTTCTTGGCCAAACCGCAGAAAATGCACCAGTGGGTCTCCGGTCATGGCACTACGTACGCCCAAAAATAGGCAACGGACACGCATCGCTGCCGAACGGATGCTGCATGATCGAGCTCCACGCACTAATTAAGAAGAAAGAGTCATGGCTTGAATTCTAGGGAATTTGCATAGCCTAACCACCGCACGTTTCTTCTCGCGACGTTGGAGTATTTTGCCGACGGGTTGTGTTGTGTGGCAAGTAGAGTAGGGATCGACCTTGCATTTGCATGGAAGAGAGAGAGAGAGAGAGAGAGAGAGAGAGAGAGAGAGAGAGAGAGAGAGAGATGACCATGGATCTAGCGTTCACATGTTGGCTGGGCAGGCTTCAACCGACCACCAGCTTCGATTTCTTCACACTGGTCATTTTCAGCTCCAGTCCTGGTTCCACCAAAGTCGGTCAAGATGACCATAATCACAACGGCAGCCACACAAACCTATCCCATAGCCCAGCTAGCATAGAGTCATGACCTAAGATTTTTTGGCAATCTGCATGGTAGCACAGCATTGCGATCGATCGAGTCACCGGTGAACGGCGCGGAAATCGCTGAAATACTCTTCATTATTCTCCTAGGCCTGTCTGAACCAGGGAATGCCTGATCAATGGATGATCCCGTACCCTAGTGGAGCGTTTGGTTGGAGGGGTAGACAGGAATGGGTTGGGATCGACCAAAAAAATTACACGTATGATCCTAAATGTAAATCACTTGAATGGTTCCAATTAAAATAAAAGAATATGCCATGAAGATGTTTAGGGTTGCATGGTAGCCCAATCGACCCGATCAAATGGGAGAAAAGTCCACATTTCAACCCTCAACTAACCACGGTGTTTGATTGTCAACCCTCAACTCTAAAACCGGTCGGATTTCAACCCTGAACTTGTCACGCTGTCCACTTTACCCCCCTTGACTCGGTTTGAGGCTAGTCAAGTGGTTTTGACCCGGTCAAAGCTGACTGGGCAGCCCAGTCAGCATGCCACGTGTAAATCTAAAAAATGGATGATTCTCTCAATCTATAAATCCATTAAAGTTGAAAATTTCCCAGGTATCTAAACATCATATGAGTGTTGTTGTGTAAAAATTTCAGAATTTTCTGGGCACTTTTTTTTCGGTTCAAAATTTTGACTGAATAGTGGCTGAATTTGAAAAATTGATGGTTCTCTCAATCTATAAATCCATTTAAGTTGAAAATTTCCCAGCTATCTAAACATCATATGAGTGTTGTTGTGTAAAAATTTCAGAATTTTCTGGGCACTTTTTTTTCGGTTCAAAATTTTGACTGAATAGTGGCTGAATTTGAAAAATTGATGGTTCTCTCAATCTATAAATCCATTTAAGTTGAAAATTTCCCAGATATCTGAACCTGATTCATGATTGAAATCCAAGCAGCCTTCGAAACCCCGCATACTTCTTTGTGTGCTTGACAACTCTGCTGCTAGCTCTAGCGCTAGAATTGCCGGTAGATACATTAACATTGACATTGGAGCTTCTTTGCACATTAATTGTATTTCCGGAGAAATTGTTGGACCTGCTGCTGCTTCCAGTTGGCGCCCTTCTCTTTGGGTTAGGTGCAGCCACTTCCTCAGTGGCCTTCCTTTTGCTCTGCCTAGTGCTGCTCTGGCGTGAAGGCTACAAGAAACATGGCAAATGTTAGTTATATATACATGATAGTGTAATCAGGTTTGCTCATGCATATTTCCTGGATAGTGTACCATATCTGGCCCTTGACTAGCACATGGTGCTTGGCTACTTGTTGCAGTTTGGCTTGCAGCAGGCTGTTTGGAAGCAGCTGATGGTGCTTTGCTTCTAGCAGGACCTTGGCCTTGCTCAGGAGTTGGTGTATTTGAACTCCCTGTGCCATTTCTTGCTTTGCATGATGTCCTGTTGTGCCCATGTAGCTTGCACATGCTGCATCTTATCTTTGTACCTCTCTTAGAAACCCTAGTGGCACACCTTGGCTTCTCTTGTTGCTCTCTGGTCCTTTGCTTTTTCTTCCTACCGGGCATCGTAATCTCCCCTGGTGGATTAGGTCTTGGCCTCTCAGACACAGGCCATGCAGGTTTGCCTTCCACAGGTTGAAGACAAAAAGCATAAGTTTTCTTGAATGCTTCTATGGGCAAAAAGCATAAGTTTTCTTGAATGCTTCTATGCTATAGCACTTGTCAATGTAATCATCTATGTTGTTGGTTTTGAAAAAAATGCATGATATAGCATGAGGGCATGGAAGACCAGATAGTTGCCAATATCTACAACTACATGTCCACTCTTCTAGATTCACTTGGAACCTATGTTCTCTATGAGTCACCTCATATAAATCTTCACCATTCCAAACAGCATGACAATAGGCAGAGGCATTTATGCTTTTCTTCAGTTTTCTAAGTACCGTGGGACAAATGGTGCCAGTCCACTTGTCCGCCGTTGTCCGACTCGTTTTTTTGATGTTCTATCCTAGCCATTATCTTCACCCTAATGGCTTCAAACATGCTGATTGCTGGCAAACAGCGAGGCTCCACGATCCACTTATTAAAAGACTCGCAAATGTTGCTGTCTACCGAGTCACAATTAGAGCCCAACCTGAACCAAGCCCTGCTCCAATGGTGTGGGTCAGTTTTCATCACATCCCTTGCCCCTTCAACAGTCTCTTGTGCTAACTTCGCTCTTGCAAGATTGAAAAGCATTGGAGAACTAGCTTTTGCACATGCCCAAAATAGCTTCTGCCATTCCTTCTCTCTGTAGGTCTTCCTCCAGTTTGCATACAAGTGCCTTGCGCAATTCCTATGCTCTGCTCTTGGTAGCCAATTTTCAACAGCCTTGAGAATACCCTACAAGCAACGACAACATGAGTCAGAACATACAACATACAACACAATGTAATATGATAAAATGTGATTAAAAGAGAATTACTTTCTGCTGATCAGAAATAATAACATAGTCCGATCCATCTCCAAGTTTTAAGTCTGAGCACAACAGGCTAACAAACCAATCCCAGGTTTCATTGGTCTCTTTGTCTACAAGTGCCCACGCTGTCGGATACATCTGATGGTTTGCATCTCTTCCAATTGCACTCAACACCTCTCCTCCTCTCCCCTTCAAGAAACATCCATCCAAACCTATGACTTTTCTGCATCCAGCCAGAAAACCTTTCTTACAAGCATCAAAACATATATAGAATTTGTCAAAGGTTGGAACTTCATTGTCAGGGTTTAGCTTCACTATGCAAGTAGAACCAGGATTGCTTCTAAGAAGCTCTAGCTGATAATCGAAGACTTGGCTATATTCACCCAATTTTGACTCTTGAATCCTTTTTGAGACAATTGCCTTAGCTCTCTTGATCTTCGATATGTGTACATTAGCAAACATCTCCTCCTGCACCGTGGCCTTCAAATTTTGGACTGACCAGTCAGTGTTTGACTTGATCAAATTCTCAAACTTGTTGGCTATTCTGGTGCATGTCACCAACTTGTTGTCTCTCCTCTTTGGGCATGTGTGCTCATCAATGAAAGAAGTAATCTGCCAGCTTTCAAACTTGCTAGTCTTCCTCGCTAAACAAACCCATTTGCAAGTTGGCCAAGTGCACTTTGCTCTCACCCTGTCACCCTCATCCTTAATGAATTTTATTTCCTTCCTCTTCCTAAGACCATAGTCCACTATTGCCTCTTTGAACTGTTTCTTTCCACTAAACTTCATTCCCAAACTGAATTTCTTCACCTCAGCCTGACTCGAATACTTTGGAAACTCGGACTCATGAACAACAAGCTGACCATCACTATCTTCATCATATGATTCATCATCTTCATAACTTGAGTCAGCTACTATCTTTTTTTTGTCGGAGGTGCAATGGCCTTCTCTATAGCAGTGATGTCCTTGCCCTTGCCCTTGCTCTTGCTCTTGAAATCCTTGTACTTCTGCCTAATCTCCTCCACCTCATCATCGGATGTTGAGCAATCCGATAACACAAAGTCACTATCGGATGAAGAATTGGTACCATTGCCATCAACAACATCACTTTGATTTGATTCCTCTTTACCACCAGCAGGTACTTCATCATCCCCAAAACTTTGCTTTGAATTCTCATCACCGCCCGCGGGTACTTCATCATCCCTATAACTTTGTTGTTCTGGCTCATTACTACTAATGTCCTCAACATATATGTCCACTACACCTCCATCTGTTTCATATGAGAGCATGTACTTCACGGAATTTTCATCAACTAATGCCATCAATCCATCAGACAATTGTTTTTTAGGATATAACCAATGCAGCATCATGATTACTCCTTGTCAAGCGACACTGTAATGCACTTTCAGATTTAGAATGAGAGTGCGTAAGGACAAACTGCGCCGCTCAACATGAGCAATTTCCTCGCTGCCTCCAACATATTCCAAATTTTGACCCTCACGCACAAATGCACCATTGAAATGGAATCGCACAACAAAGAAATCTAGAGGATCCATTCAATCTACAAGAGATGAGAAAACATAATAAGAAATCATTATTACGGTTTCAGCAATAGAGAGAGGGGGAAAATTACTATTAACAAGGGGTGCAAGGGCAGGACCAGCAGCAGAAGCTAGCCCAAGCTAGCAGCTTGCCGGCGGTGGCAGCACCAACAACTCGCCCAAGCTAGCAGCAGTAGCTCGCCGGCGGCTAGGGTTAGCAGCAGCAACTAAAATCTAAGGGAAACAGAGGGAGGAAGGGAGGGAAAGATAGCTGGGAAATTTTAAACTTAAATGGATTTATAGATTGAGAGAACCATCAATTTTTCAAATTCAGCCACTATTCGGTCAAAATTTTGAACCGAAAGAAAAGTGCCCAGAAAATTCTGAAATTTTTACACAACAACACTCATATGATGTTTAGATACCTGGGAAATTTTCAACTTTAATGGATTTATAGATTGAGAGAATCATCCATTTTTTAGATTTACACGTGGCATGCTGACTGGGCTGCCCAGTCAACTTTGACCGGGTCAAAACCACTTGACTAGCCTCAAACCGAGTCAAGGGGGGTAAAGTGGACAGTGTGACAAGTTCAAGGTTGAAATCCGACCGGTTTTAGAGTTGAGGGTTGACAATCAAACGTCGTGGTTAGTTGAGGGCTGAAATGTGGACTTTTCTCATCAAATGGTCACCTTTTGCATGCATGGCCATGCGAGGATGTTGTGGTCCTCCTTACTCGTGGTCTCATATACCAAAAAAATTACTCATCCTACTTCCACAGCCAAACACATGAATTTTCATTGGCCTCATCCAAAAAAAAAACTGAACGGTCCGAACGCGTCCATACCGCATCTTCAACCAAACACACCCTAGGTTAGTCAAGAAAAACACAAGGTTACGCCCAAAATATCAACACATACGCTAGCTCGGAAGAGAAAACAAAACGGGTGAGCGGCATGGACCTGATGCTGACGCCTTTTAAATTCGGAAATGGTCGACATCCCGGTCCAGTTTTCCATTGATGCGGACATGCAGTCGAGTCATATGTCTCAAGATGCTGAACGATGACGTGGAGACGCCCCCTAATTGTACCATTATAATCATCTGTAATATACTGGAAAAAGAACTGCAATCGGTGTTACATGACGGCTGTGCTAGCTTAAAGTAAAATTGTGTGCACCTCATAAGGAAAGCAGCCTATCTAATACATTATTACAACAAAGTTAAAAGGGGCTTGCTTTTCATTTGCTTGTGGATTTCCTCGAAAATGATGTGCGAACCCCATCCACCCCAAACCCAATATTGAATATGTGAGCATATTTTCATTAAGTAAATCAGAAATGCGGTAGATAAACCATGATGAATATAGTAAATACGACGATCGAACGATTAAAGTACTACATATACTAGAGATGTAATCAGGTATGTATGGCAACGCTAACATGTCCAGATCAATTGTAGTAGTCCAACAAGTGCAGAAGCATTCCAGGTCATAAGGGATAGTAACACATACACAAAGCAGTGAAAGAAGAGACATTCACGTCGGTAACCATGTCGCCAAAAAGATCGTCGACGTCAGGGAAGTAGCCATTTGCAGCCATGATGGAGAAAGATCCAGTAGTCAGGTGGGAGTGCTCCCAAAAATCTTATCACTCCTCTCAATACAGAATCACAAGAAGCGGTGTTTCGCAAGCATGCTACTCCACTTCACGGGGCACGCCGTGAAGTGGAGTCGGAAAGATGTAGACGGCGCAAAGCTCTAGAACTGGGAGGAAGACGGATAGGCGTTGTGGCCATGCATGGCCGTGTTTTCGTCTACAAAGAGGATTGATCTCTTGTAGATGAGCTGAAAATGATCCACTAGGAAGAGGAAGATAAACAATCTGTGTCTGCTTAGATTCGTCTTCCACTTGTAGGCAAAACATTCAACTTCCGCATGACAACAACAAAGACAACACGTAAACATGTCGTGGGTACTAACTCGGCTGGCTCACGCGAGGCCTGCGGCGAAGGAGGAGCACGTGTGTATGTGTCCACTTCTCAAGCTCTTGTGGTGTGTGAATAAGCCAACCTTATATGTTGGCCCAACATGCCCTCCATAACCGGGACGAGACTAAGCTTTCCACCCTCCCCTTGCCATGGATGAATGGACGACGCGACCTCTGGGATTAAATAGGAATTTTGCAAAGTTATAAATGGTTTGAACCAATAATTCCAACACCCAAATCCTCAGCTTTTGATTGAGTGATCCATACAGTAGAAAATTAGTCAGGGGAAGAGAACTGAGGACCAATGCTGCCTTTTATAAGTATGTGTTTGGAGTTTGGACTATTAATCATATATACATTGCATTCGTTGGAAAGAAGTAGTTGAAAACCTTAACCTATGGTAGCTACTCTAATTTGAGCCATGAAAGGCGGTGTCATATTGCCATTTTTAAAGTGGAATATAAGTTCTCAAGATTTTTGAATTTGTTTTGCATGTTTCAATTTAGCATCAACTAATAAGTGCACGCCTTTACCATGGTGCTAAAACTTCTAATAAGGTGCAAATCCACTTAAAACGAACAGGCTACGGTTAGGTGATTTTCTGTTCTGAGGTTCTAGAAATCTGATACAATTTACCAGTGCGAAGAATGCTATAAAGTTATTCCGAAAGAACATCAGTTAATATGATCACCTATGTATGTTCCACACGAAAACAAACCAAGTTCCGTTGTTATTTTTGTACATGAAATAACAGTCTGTTTTGGACGAATTTTCATGGATTGTCATCTCCTAGCATCCCATATAACATGAATTCTTTGTCAAACTTTTTTTGCAAGGCCTAGAAAAATAAATTACTTACTATCATAATTAGGTTTTTTATTGGCAAAACTGTCCAACACTAGGTATATGGTTTCTTTGGAAGTTAAAGGTTTAATGCACGTCATTTTATAGTTTTCGGTTCAAGTCGGACCAAGCACAATAGTTTAGGGATTAAATAGACTTTCTTTTTACTTTTTTAAAGATCTTCGATGAACTAGTAAATTCTTATATACACTGATGCATTGTAATATCTAGCCATGCAAAATTGGGCAGAGAATCAGACTGGTTTTGCATATAATAATATAGCAGGAGAAACTTGATTTCTTAGGTACGGTGAAGGCACGGTGGTTCGGTGAAAGGATAAAATTTCCGTTATTGCAATAAAGCATCAATCGTTTGAACAGACCCAAAGCTGTTGAACGAGAGATCAGCAGACGCAAGGTAAACGAGTGAAAGTGCACTAAAGAAATTACTGCCATTGCAACGTTGCCAGAAACAATCCTAGCTACCTGCAAATATTTATATTTTCCTCACAGTCTTAGCCATCAGGTTTTCCAAAATGGAGAGTAGCACAAGATAAATATATGCCCCAGAACAGACTCTAAATGTCTAAGCCGAAAAAGGGTGACGAAAAGGAGTCAATATGTGTGACTTCACAAGTCTACACTCACCAAATTAAAATTAAGTCTCCAAAAGACAGAGATTAATTTATTGCCAAGTAAAGCCGGCACATATCTATTCGATCTTGCGTACCGAGCTAGAGCACCGGTCGCTTTCTCCAGTGCCAAGAAACTGCGACCGCCTTTTCTGCAGGAAACCGCGTAGGCGTAGCTTGACATCACTGTAAGCTCTATATAAGCTACCCGGGCCACCACCACCTCCATCATCCAGCTTCCAGCCAGTGCAGCAGCAAGACAAGCACAGCGACGATCGAGCACTTGGAGCAGCAGCAAGCAATGGCAATGGCAGCAGTGGCGTCGTCGACCATGGAGGTCGATCAGGACCTCCCGGGCTTCCGGTTCCACCCCACGGAGGAGGAGCTCCTCGGCTTCTACCCCCCGGGCAAGAAGCCCCCCTTCGACATCATCGGCACCCTCAACATCTACCGCCACGATCCCTGGGATCTTCCTGGTACGTACATATACAAGAACATCGTCGTAGTGATCGTTTGATCGATGCATGCATGTCTGAGCAGCGAGCTGATGAGGTGTGTGTATGGATTTGCAGGGATGGCAAAGATCGGGGAGAGGGAGTGGTACTTCTTCGTGCCGCGTGACCGGAAGGCGGGGAGCGGCGGGCGGCCGAACAGGACGACGGAGCGGGGGTTCTGGAAGGCCACGGGCTCCGACAGGGCCATCCGGAGCACCGGCGACCCCAAGCGTGTCATCGGCCTCAAGAAGACACTTGTCTTCTACCAGGGCCGCGCTCCCCGGGGCACAAAGACGGACTGGGTCATGAATGAGTACCGCCTCCCCGACAACGGCGCGCCGCCGCCCCAGGAGGACACGGTGCTGTGCAAGGTGTACCGGAAGGCAACGCCGCTCAAGGAGCTCGAGCAAAGAGCCTTTCAGATGGAGGAGATGAAGCAGAGGTCCGGCGGCAACGGTGGGTACGGCTACAGTGGCGCGACCAGAGCGTGCCCGGTCCCGGCAGCCGGCGACTTCTACCTGTCGCAGTCCGACGACGTCCAGGACAACTTCCTGATCCCCTCCTCCTCCTCCTCCTCGTCGTCGTCGGTGGCACTATCCGGCAACAGCAGCAGCCACGACGCGCCCAGGGTGGCCAAGGAGGAAGCAGACGTCGCCACGGCCACTGTCGCGTCGACGTCGTCTCTGTCGCAAGCGGCGAACGCCCCCTTCCATCTTCAGCTTCCGGCCGTGAACCCACCCTGCGGCCTCCAGCTACCGGCGGCGAACCATGGGATGTCGAACATGTCCAGCCTACAGCTACCGGCGGCGAGCCAGGGTGTTGTGGACCTGCCCAGCCTGCAGCTCCCGGCGGCGAGCAGCCACGGAGTGTTCGACTGGCTAAATGACCCGTTCCTGACGCAGCTGCGCAGCCCGTGGCAGGACCAGCATTGCATGTCCCCTTACGTCCATCTGCTATACTAGCCAGATGCAAGTCGTGCAGAGAGCAAGTATGTAAAACTTGAAGCAGAGTAATGGTTAGCTGTAAATTCAGTTGTGCATAGTACTAAAAGAGTCAATTACATTAGTGGTGCTACAACTTAACATAAACGATCACTTTGATGCTGGAAGTTTCGGTGTACATTAAAGTGGTGCAAAATTTGGCATTGACGTGCAAATACAGTGCTTATCTCGTTTGTATACGGAATAAGTACTGACTAGGACCATGGGGCCCGCTGTCAGCGACTCGACTAGGGAGAAGGAAAGTATGGCCTAATTTATTGAAAAACACCCTCGAGATATATATTTTCACAAAGAGGCCCTGTTGACATGGCATTTTTTCACCTGTATGACCAGTGGGTCCCGCCACTCAGAAGAGAGTGAAAATTAAACTACACTAAAAGTGAGACTGCCCGGTATCGAATCCAAGACCAACAACTTTAAACAATTTGGCTAACCAACACGACATCACATTCGTATTCAATACAGATAATAACATTCTACATATTAACTCGGGCCGCATGCGGAGCTTATATGGGCCGCAGATAGTGCGCCCATTCTGTAAAACGTAATTAATTGTTTTTAGTTAATTACGTTTTACAAAAACAAAAATTAAAGGAACAGATGTTAATCGTATTTTTACCTAATATGTGAACAATGTTTTAAAATAATTTATTCTGTTTCATGTACAATATTTATAAACACAAATATTAACATCTGTTTCATGAACAATGTTTTAAAATACGATTAACATCTGTTCCTTTACTATCTGAACAATGTTTTAAAATAATATGTGAACAATGTTTTAAAATAATTTATTTTGTTTCATGTACAATATTTATAAACACAAATATCCATGCGTTATTTTTATTACTGAGATTATAATTTATACACTTTCTACAGAAAAATTTAAAAAACTAACAGGTGCAAAACGGACCGTAAGATCTGCCTCCTCCTGCGCCGAGGTCAAATACACAGAAGGTCGTTATCCAAATTGGGCGGCGAGATTGCAATTGGTGGAGTGGTTAGCCTGGTGCTTTGCGTTGGTGAGGTGGTGTGTTCGAGACCTGCTGGTAACTTTTTTAAAGAAAATAATATTTCGAGGGTGTTTTTCCAAAAATCAGGCCACACGTCCCTTCTCTCTGGTTTTGTGGCTGACAACCGGCCCCACACGTCTGTCAGCACCGACTCCGAAGTAAGCACCGTATTTGTATGTCGATGCCAAGTTTTTACACCACTTCGATGTACACCACAACTTCTAGCACCAAAGTGACCGTTTACGCCAAGTTGTAGCATCACCAGTGTAATTGACTCTACTACGAACCTAGACGCCAGTCTCTTTGTTTAACATGACAGTTTGCAACTAAGCCTGCAATGAACTAAGCCTGCAATGGTTAGCAGTAAATCTAATGAATTAACTTAAGAAATTGTTCTGTGTTTGTCAAACTTCAGGGTAAAAATAGTTTTTTAATAATCAAGAATGCTTGTGGTGCTAATAAAAAAAGAAAAAGAAATATTATTATCGTCCATTGATGTTTTAGACATTAAAGCGACATGCGAGGAAGGGAGATAACAACATGAAGTTCTTCCATTTGATCATGAATGGTACATAGTGTAAAATGGAAATTGTTCAACTTGAGAACAATGAGCAAACCATTGTGGGTAATCTCAAATCATATGTTTCTAATTATTATAAGAAGTTGTTTGTCGCACCGGTGTACAACTTTGTATGTACAATATGGCGTCGGCATCGCCTTTTACGAAGAAAATAGATGTTTGAGGCCACCTCACAAATGAAAAGTATTGAAGCTCTTGGACCATATGGTTTTTCAAACGAATTTTATTAGAAATGTTGGAGCATTATAAAATGTGACACAATGTCGTTGTTTGAAAATTTAATGAGCGGGGAGTTTCAACTATTTAAGTTAAACTTTTGAACAATAATTTGCTTCCTAAGAAAGAGGATGCAATGTGTATTGAGCAATTGTGGCCTCCCAAGGTGCGATAACACACACTGTTGTGTGGCATACCGAGACGACTTTCATTCCAATCCAAAACATCCCGAAGGGAGTGGTTGTCCTTCATGAAATCATAAGAAAATGACCTTTCTTACAAGGAGCTCTACGTATGAGGGTGTTTTGATCCTGCCTAGAGGAATCTTGTGAAGACATTTGTTCAAGGTGGTAGTGCCGGGATGAAGGTCAGTGACAAGATAGATACTATTTTCAAACCCAAAAGGGGTTACTATAAGGTGACCTATGTCACCAATTCTCTTGAATATTGTTGCCAATCTGCCGGCAATCCTCATAGCAAGGGCTAAGGAAAATTGTGAGGTACAATATCTCATCGTGCATTTAGTTGATGGGGGGTGTCAAATCTCCAATATACTCATGGTACTATCATTGTGATGGAGCATGATTTGGCTAAGGAAGTTAATATGAAACCATTCCTTTGTCTCTTTGAGAAATTGCCGGGGCTTGAAATAAACATCCACAAGAGTGACCTCTTTTGCTTTGGTTGAACCAAAGAGGAAGAACATGTTTACGAATTACCTTTTGGATGTGAAGTGGCTAAACTTACATTTTGTTATCTTAGAGCACCCATTCACTTGATAAATCTTACAAGTAAAGACTGAAAGTGTAATGAGGACATAATTTGAAAAGAAGTTCAGTTGTTGAGAAGGACATTTGATGTCCTATGGAGGACAACGGGTCCTACTAAACTCGATGCTAACCATCCTACCCATGTTCATGCTCTCATTCCTTGAAGTATCAAAAGGTACTTCATTCAAATATCTGCCATTAACAGCCCAATGTAGCAAAGTCCCATTTATGTATTCCACCAAACATGAATTCTCATGAACCACTCCACAATCCTTAAAGGGAGATTTTTTAACATGCTCCCTCTTACCTCCCCATTTCACATGAGAGTTAAGAGTGTAAAATAGATCTGAGCCGTTGATTGCATGAAGTAGTGGGTTTTATTACCTCTTACCTTCTTACCTCCCATGTGAAAAGGGGGGGGGTAAGAGGGAGCATGTTAAAATTACTCCTTGAAAGGACCTTCCCAACTCGCAGACGTCTTCCTAAACTTGGTTATCCTTTAACTAATTGATAGAATTAACTTCCACATTGGTCACCAACTTGAAAGCTCTTAAACTTCACTTTCTAGTTGTAAGCTCTCTCTCTGCCCTTTCCTCCCACTCTCTCTCTCCTTCCCTCCCTCTCTCCCTCTCTCTTTCTCAGCCAGCTAATCATCTAGCAGTAACTCCATCAACATTATCCATCATCAAATTATGAAAAGCCACCAACCACAAATCAATCCACCAAGCTTACTTTCTGCAGGCAGAGGCTGACAGGGTTGAGAGGATCGGCGGAGGTCGAGGGACGGCATTGGGAGGGAGGTAGGGGCCTGCTACCTCTTGAGCACTGCGTTGGTTTTCCCTTGAAGAGGAAAGGGTGATGCAGCAAAGTAGTGTAAGTATTTCCCTTAGTTTTTGAGAACCAAGGTATCAATCCAGTAGGAGGTTGCGCGCGCGTCCCTAGTACCTGCACAAAACAAATAACTCCTCGCAACCAACGCGATAAGGGGTTGTCAATCCCTTCACGGTCACTTACGAGAGTGAGATCTGATAGATATGATAAGATAATATTTTCGGTATTTTTGTGATAAAGATGCAAAGTAAAATAAAGGCAAAGTAAAAAGCAAAGGAAATAACTAACTATTAGAAGATTAATATGATGAAGATAGACCCGGGGGCCATAGGTTTCACTAGTGGCTTCTCTCAAGAGCATAAGTATTCTACGGTGGGTGAACAAATTACTGTTGAGCAATTGACAGAATTGAGCATAGTTATGAGAATATCTAGGTATGATCATGTATATAGGCATCACGT
>NW_024115875.1:0-10636 GCF_003073215.2 Triticum urartu | reverse complement strand
GGAGGGTGTTAAACCTCATGTGTGTGTACCTATATTTCTGTACAGTAGAGCGTCAGAGAGTGCGTGTGTGCAGTTTTCAGAGTCAGCACACACAATCACCTCTTCCAGGCATGGCCCGGACACGATCACCATCGTGGGCTCGCGCCCTCTGCCCCCTAATTGTAACTTTTCTGATCAATGCAAAGTGTGTTCGATCTTCTCTCCCTCAAACACGGATGATGAGCTCAGACACATGCACATGAAAGAATCATCTGTCATGCGCCCTTCATGTACTCCTACTTTGCTGCCATGAGCTCCAGCTCCAGGGCATTCGCCTAACTACGTCAATGTTTCTTCTTTCTCGCATTGTTTCTTCTTTTCTTTTCAAAACAAAGGCATAAGATTTGCTTCTATTAATTAAGAAGAGAATAGAGTTTTACCAATGACTCTCAATACAACACATGGATGATTATTCTCGCGATATGGTCCTTCCCAGTTGCTTGGCTCCCGTGATGATCCACAATTATCCGTCGTTCATGATGACGTGTAGTAAAATCGGCGGCAGGATGCTTTTGCCGCAGAAGACCCTAGCATTCT
The DNA here is from genome assembly GCF_003073215.2 of Triticum urartu. Taxonomy (NCBI): domain Eukaryota; kingdom Viridiplantae; phylum Streptophyta; class Magnoliopsida; order Poales; family Poaceae; genus Triticum; species Triticum urartu. The sequence goes on along the minus strand of NW_024115875.1, from coordinate 10,060 downwards.
TTCATTTCATACGGTCCAAGAAACCAACATGGTGAGGGATAACATTGTTTCTGTATTGGGAGTGCTTGTGCTGGTCCTATTTTAGCCCACCACTTCTTGGCGGTTTTCTCCAAATGCCAGTTTGAAGTCTCCATATGTTCGAGGTGAAGCTTCTCAGTGACCTTATATGTTCCAAAGCCTAATTCTGGTGCCTTTTGATTATTATAAGGCGACGCAAGTGATCCATCTTGCTTCTTGCATCGCATGCATGGGAAGACGACTACGAATCAGTCATCTCCACGCTAGCGTTCACATTTTTGGCAGTGCAAGCTCCAATCTGGATTCGTCAGTCTACTGGTCACTCTCAGTCCTGGTTCCACACCAAAGTCGGTCAAGGCGACCAAAAGGACAAAGGTAGCCACACACACATATTCTACAGCCTATACAGCTAGCTGGCACCAAGTCGGTCATGGCCTAACCTTTTCTGGCAATCTTCACCTCGTGCATGCCCTTCATGGTAAACCTCTTGGAAATTGCCAAGATACTGTTCATCATCATTCTGTCTGGACTGGATACATTTCAAACGGGGGATGCCTGATCAACAGACGATCTCCTACACTAGGTTGGTCAAGAAAAACACACGGTTACCCCCAGAATTTTGAACACATATGGATATGCGGTAAACGTCTACTGGCCAGCTCGGAGGAGAAAGCAAAAATGGCGAGCGGCATGGACCTGACGCTGACGCCTTTTCAATTTGAAAATGGTCGCCATCCCGGCCGGTCCGGCTTAGCTCATACCAGGTCCAATTTCCCGTTGACGTGGACAGGCAGTCGATTCTTCGCAAAATAGAAGTGGACAGGCAGTCCAGTCATGTGTTTCCAGATGCTGAACCATGCGGAGCCGTCTAATTAAGCCATCATAATCGTCTCTTGAAACAGATTTTCGTCCCATTTTATAAATAAAACAACATTTAAAAAAGTACACAGCCGAATGATATAAGATGATGAAATAGCCTTCTTACAAAGCTGATCCTGAGATACCCGCACACGCAGAATGCACGCGACTACCCTACGAGCAAGAAGCACCGGAAAATCTAAACACCAGACGCTACAACTTAACACACCTAAGCTCCACGGCAACGCCCTCTACAACTTAGCACACCTAAGCTCCACGGCAACGCCCTCAAAAGGGAGAATGGTGCATATGGTTGCCGCTGCCGAGCCCACACGGACAAAGGTCTTCACTTGAAGCCCTGACACGGAAAAAGGAAGCCATAATAATCGTCTGTGGTTGAAAAACAAAGAACTATAATCAGCGTTGCATGACGGCAAAGCTAGCTTAAAATAAAATTGTATGCGCCGCCTCATGTGGAAAGCAACCTACCCATTAGTACATTATTACAACGATGGGGCTTCGTTGTCATCTGCTTTAGAATTTCTTCGGATGTGTGAACCCTATGCATTGAGTAATGTACGCAATTAAAATATTAGTCGGGAAGAATACCAAAGGATCAACACCGCCTTTTATCACTCTGTGTTTGGATTATGGATCAGATGTACATTGTAGCTCTCGGTAAGAAATTATTGGAAACTTTAACCTATGTTGGCTGCTCCAGTTTGAGCCATGAACAATGAAACTATTCACATTCCATCATAAACTTTCTTTGAACTCCTTTTTCCTGCTAATTTTGAACCCTACCATGTTGGTGTAGTAGTTTCGATGTTCAAAGTTTTCTAAAAATGTAGAAATTTTAATAGATGCATGAATGATCGGAACTTTATAGCCTATAAATTTCATCAACCGTTAAAAAAATATACACCATATCTGAGAGCGATCCGTAGATGAACACGCAGAGGCGCAACTCTAGCTCTTCCGGAGCCGATGGCCCTGGCGTAAAACCCACCAACCACCGTGTGGCTCAAACACTTGGAGGCGGTGCAGTGGAGTCATCAGGCTGGTCTATGCCAGGGTTGATGTCGGCAATCACGTCTCCGGCGTCATTCCTCTCGCTCGCATAGTCGCATCCACCCCCTGGATAACTCATGGTGCTTCCATTGCATTAGTGGCCATCGCTGCAGTGCACCGCTCGTGATGGAGTGGTGGCAGCGCAGGTGCAACCATATGTGACGCACATGGATATGGACTCGCCTCTGGCTCAACCAGCATTGCTTTCTGGCAGAGCTGCTCTGGTGCGGGCATTTGTTCGATGCCTTGATGCAATAGTTCAGCCGTTCCTATGGTCACGATCCTGCGGATGGGTGATATGATGGTGGACGCGAGGGTGGCAGCGTCGGGGAAGTGATGGATGGATTCGTCTGGTCGTTGCAATGCAGCGATCTATGTGATGGCGGACAAATATTGACCAACACGTGTCCAAGTGTCCCTCTCTCCCATCTCCAGGATCGAAGGTGGTTCTATGGTGACTGGAAGAAGGACAACAGGCAATGCATGACGATAATCATTAAGATGCATCCGGCGTCTTCTCAAGTGGAGTAGGTGGGCTTTGTGTTCTCCCAAAGCTAGGATCCCGGTAATGGGATGTCGTCAGCAGGCAAAGAGGTTGTTGGTAGTGATGGGTTTGATTACAAGTTTGCATATCCTTCCAGTAAAACCCATGATCATCCCTTGCGGCTACATAAGGCAATATCAGCCTGCAAGCGTAGTTCCCTTGTTGAAGGCATTGGCTCAAAACTTGGCTACGGGGATGGAAAGCCTATGTTGGTCTTCAATGGGACTCGTCAACATTGGTGCTCATATGTCGATCCCTTCGTGAAGGCTTTGTCTAGGAGTAGCATATTTTTTGAACAATTTGGTTACCTGTCATAGGGTTATGGATATCCTGGCGTGAGGTAAATCCGTTTTGGATGATTTTTCTTTTTCTTTTTTGTGGATCATTTCGTTCAGCATTGACATTAGGCTTTGATTGTTATCATTAGCTAATCAATACTAATATATGGTTGTGTGCATCACTCAATGGGAGGCTGGAGGCCATTGCCTCTTCAAAAAGAAATCAACAATTATGGTTGTCTGTCACATGTGGAGAACATATATAACATAAATAGACCGTTTTCTTGTCAATTATTATATGCAAGGCAGTTTTTATTATCTTTGGACAAATTTTAGCATGTTTTAATTCACAGCATCCCTTACTTCACACTTTTTCCATTATGCTAAACTTTGAAGTTGCAAATCCATTTGAAATGGCTACGTAAATGTTATCGTGATTTTGTTTTCGAAGGTTCTAAAATAAATCTGAAACAATTCACCTGTGTGCAGAATGCTATAAAATCATAACCGAAAAAATATGATCATCTATGTTCTACATAAAACAAACGAACTTTTCTTTTTCTTGCATGAACTCTTTGTCGTGCTCTTTTTTTTGTATAATTAAGTCCTAGAGAAAGAAATATGTATTTCAATATTAGATATATTTTTGAATCATATATACATAAGAAGTTGATCCTCACTATCCTATTTATCTTAACATGAACATATGCCACTTCACCACACATGCCACCTCATCAATTATTGTTCGGTCTTTCTTAATTGCATACTCCATTCAACTAACATACTTAATGCGCGTGCAACCATGCATGCATAGAAAAATGTCCATCTCCACACACAACCATGCATAAAAAATAGTTTTACACTGTACAATAATCACATGATATTATATATTAATTCACATATTTACGCTCCATACAATCAGTCTCATTAGAATATATTGCAATGGGCCCCTGGCACAAGGCACAGGTTATCATCTAGTTATCCAACACTACATACATGTCCATTTTTTATGGTTGTAGAAATTCTAGTTTAATGCATGTCAATTTATAGTGCAGTAGGGTTCAAGCCAGACTGGGCACAACAGTTGACAGCTCAAATATTCTTTCTTTAAAATTTTAGTTGTACTCCAAACAAAATTATATCTTTTTTAGCAAAAATACATTAAAGACATAGATGGTCACACACGTACATGCACACACCTCCTACTCCTATGAGCATCTCCAAAAGACCTGGCCTACAGGTCTTGAGATTGACAAAGTCACCACATGCACCTGACAGTCGTTTACTACTGAAATAATAAAGCCTTGAAATTCTGAAATAAATTCAGTAAAATGCGAGCACTTATGTCATGCCTAGAACTTCAACTTGAACGAGCGGGTTACATCAAAACATACCTGACCATTTGAGCGTAAAAGTTTGGAATCAAAATTATATCTTTCATAATAAACATCTGGCGCCTTGCGGTTATACAGCAAATCGAACTAGTATATTCTTATATACAAACATGTGCATTATAATATCTAGACATGAACTCCCTCCGTTTCAAAGTAGATGACTCAACTTTGTAGTATTTTGGAACGGAGGGAGTAACTGGAAAGAGAATGGGGCTGCTTTGTACTTTATCCATTCGAAAAAACTTGTCCCTCAAATGAATATATTTAGTATGAAGTTAGTGTTAGATACATTCATTGAAGAGACAAACTTGAAACAATTTTTTTCAGACGGAGGAAGTAATAAAAAGAGGAGAAACTTGGTACTTATGTACGGCGACGGCACGGTGGTTCAGTGAAAGGATAACATTTCCATTGCTGCAATACAGCATCAATCTGTTGAACATACCTGTTTTTTTAAGGAAAAACAGCTGTCGAACAGGATATTAGCAGCAGATGCAGATGCAAGGTAAACGTGTAAAAAATGCACTAAAAAATTGCTGCCATTATTGGAATGTTTCGAGAAACAACTGTACCTCAAAATAGAAATTTTGGCCAGAAGTCTTAGCCGTCGAGTACTCCAAACTGGAAAATACAGAAGATAAATATATATACCCAAGAGCAGGCTCTGAATGTCTAAGCACAATAATAGAAAAAAAAAATCCTTAGATGAAGGATCACCAAAATGAGTCAATCTGTGTGACTTCACAAATCTAGAATCAGCAAATTAAAATTAAGTCTTCAAAGGACAGTGATTAATTTAGTATTAAGTAAGGCCGGCACAAATCCATTTGAGCACCAGTCGTTTTCTCCGGTGCCATGAAACTGTGACCCCCTCTTCTTCTTTCTGCAGGAAACCGTGTAGGTTGGCATCACTTTGAAGCTCTATATAAGCAACCCCCACGGTCCGACCACCACCACCGCCATCATCCACCTTCCAGCGCAGCAGCTTAACAAGTACGGCGGCGATCGAGCACTGGGAGTAGTAAGTGGATCACTTGGAGCAGCAGCGAGCAATGGCAATGGCAGCAGTGGCGTCGCCGACCATGGAGGTCGATCAGGACCTCCCCGGCTTCCGCTTCCACCCCACGGAGGAGGAGCTCCTCGGCTTCTACCTCTCCCGCGTCGCCCTCGGCAAGAAGCTCCACTTCGACATCATCGGCACCCTCAACATCTACCGCCACGATCCCTGGGATCTTCCTGGTACGTACATATACAAGAACAACTACGAACAAGAACATCGTCGTAGTGATCGTATGATCGATGCATGCATGTCTGAGCAGCGAGCTGATGAGGTGTGTGTGTGTGGATGTGCAGGGATGGCAAAGATCGGGGAGAGGGAGTGGTACTTCTTCGTGCCGCGTGACCGGAAGGCGGGGAGCGGCGGGCGGCCGAACCGGACGACGGAGCGGGGGTTCTGGAAGGCGACGGGGTCAGACAGGGCCATCCGGAGCACCGTCGACTCCAAGCGGGTCATCGGCCTCAAGAAGACGCTCGTCTTTTACCTGGGCCGCGCACCGCGGGGCACCAAGACGGACTGGGTCATGAACGAGTACCGCCTCCCCGACACCGGCGCGCCGCCGCCCCAGGAGGACACGGTGCTGTGCAAGGTGTACCGGAAGGCCACGCCGCTCAAGGAGCTCGAGCAGAGAGCCTTTGAGATGGAGGAGATGAAGCAAAGGTCCGGCAGCAACGGTGGGTACGACTACAGTGGCGCGGCCAGAGCGTGCCCTGTCCCGGCAGCCGGCGACTTCTACCTATCGCCGTCCGACGACGTCCAGGACAACTTCCTGATCCCCTCCTCGTCGTCGTCGTCGTCGGTGGCGCTGTCTGGCAAAAGCAGCAGCCACGACGCGCCCAGGGTAGCGAAGAAGGAAGCAGACGTCGCCACGGTCACCGTCGCGTCGACGTCGTCTCTGTCCCAAACGGTGAACGTGCCCTTCCATCTGCAGCTCCCGGCCGTGAACCCACCCTGCGGCCTCCAGCTCCAGGAGGCGAACCACGGGATGTCGAATATGTCAAGCCTGGAGCTACCGGCGGCGAACCATGGGCTGTCAAACATGTCCAACCTGCGGGTACCGGCGGCGAACCAGGGTGTGCTGGACCTACCCAGCCTGCAGCTCCCGGCGGCGAGCAGCCGCGGAGTGTTCGACTGGCTAAATGACCCGTTCCTGACGCAGCTGCGCAGCCCGTGGCAGGACCAGCATTGCATGTCCCCTTACGCCCATCTGCTCTACTAATCAGATGCAAGACGTGCAAAGAGCAAGTATGCAAAACTTGAAGCAGAGTAGATGGTTAGCTGTAAATTCAGTTGTGCATACGAACCTAGACGTCAGTCTCTTTGATTAACACATGACAGTTTGTAACTAAGCCTGCAATGGATTAACTTAGGGAACTGTTTTGCGTTTGTGAGTCGTGAGGCCCCCAAGTCACTCGCTTTGGTTGTCGCATCAACCACCGCAACCATATGCCTCCTTCACGCCCCCCTTCCTCCCTTGCCATCGCTGATTGGCACCGCCGGGGCAAAACCCCGGTCGATGGTTGGTGGTCGGTGGGGGCGGGGCCTCTCTCTCACGTGACCCTATGCCCCGAGCTCTATCTGGCCGTCGCCGTCCCTCGCCCCGCCGGCTAGCTGCGACAGTTGTGCCTGGGGGATGGGGCCGTCGTGGCAGCTATCGTCGTTGCATTCACTCAGATACAGCTAGTTGCCATGTTTTCGGTACGGTGGGAACGAGGAACGGGAACGATGGACGAGAGTCGGTGGCTGAAAAAATAGGGTACAACGAGGGTATACATCTCTCGAACGATTTTTTTATAGCGGGGACGCGATCCAATCCGTTTGGGTACGATGAACCCGGTACGGTACCATGGGTCGAGGAACGCAGTTCCTGAAAAACGACGACTCCCTGACAGTCAGCATTCCGTGCTGTTAATGGATCCCTTGCAATTAATGGACTGGAGGAAGAACGAGGAGTCCTTGAGAAAAGAAACGACGGCGTGAGTAAATTATGCCTCGCGTTTTGGCTGTTGGATCCTTGAACCTGAATCGAGGAGTAGGCTGCGGGGACGCCGAATCTTCATCGAATCGTACCAAATCCGACCTCATTCCCGAATCCGATTCCGGGTCGATGAATCGGGATCGAGGGACGGCCTACCGTTCCCCGTTTCCGGCTACTATGATACAACGAGGCTGGCCGGGGGTGGCTGGCTTTCCCCGGGGCATGGCATGGATGGCGGTGCGGAGGGAGGCGGCTTCTCGTCCCTCCTTTGGCAATGAGTACCCGCCTAGATGCAAAGGGTATGGCCTTGGGTCTCCTGATCCGGTAGCTGCTATTGACGGCGTGTACTAGTGAGGTTGTAGGATGCAGCCTGAAGGCTTCTTTGTGGATTTTAACGGCTCTCCCTCCGACCAACTCGCCTCCAACAGTGTGATGCATTCTCTGGACGACGATTTGACGCAATGGGTATGGTTGTGCAGCGGGAACGGTGGGATTTATAGCTCAATGCATGTAGTTGCTGGGTGCATGTAGTTGCTGAGAAAGTGGTGGTGTCAACACATGATTGACTCCGATTTGGTGGTGCTTCTCCAGTACACCATGCAACATTGGTTGTGACATGAGTAAAATAGTAGAGACAAAGCCTGCCGATGGCAGCTCGAGCAAGCTTCGCCCCTCTCCATGACTATCTCATGAATGTTCTAAGGTTCTAGCTCCATCCATGTTGTCGGGGGTGTCGTGCGACATATGCCAAAGGATGGCTTATTATGGTGGGGGATAGTAAGACGTCGCCGGTGCCAGGAAGGGGATGAGGTGTAGACACGTATGCCGACGAACTTTACCCAGGTTCGGGTCTATCCTAGGAGAGAACACCACTAGTCCTGCTCTGCGGGGTCTCCCCATGATCACTAGATAGTCAAAAGTGGCTACAAGCTTGCTCCTTGGGTTGTTTCTCTAGAGGACGAAGAAGAGCAAGGCTACCCGTTAGCTTCTCTCTTTCTATGCGTGTGTGTAATCTCTATGTGGCTCTTTCTTTTGTATGGGTGCTCTGGGGGTTTATATAGGCCTACCCCCCAGGGGTACAATGGAAATCTGGCTGGGTGTAGGACCCGGCTGTCAGTGTCTGTGGTTGCCGACTTCTCTGCCGACCGATGGGGCCCGCCGTCTGGTGGGTCCCGCTGGCTATCTCATACTTGGCCGACAGGCCGTGCCCGCCACCAACAGGTCATGCCGGCTGCTTAGTACCGTGGCAGTGCCACTGATGATGCGTGCTTTGTCGGGGAGAGCATGGCTACAGTGTCGCCGCTGCTAAAAGATCATGGATGTCGCCTAGAGGGGGGGTGAATAGGCGCTTTTAAAATAATTACGGTTTAGGCTTGAACAAATGCGGAATAAACCTAGCGGTTAATTTGTCAAGCACAAAACCTACAACAACTAGGCTCACCTATGTGCACCAACAACTTATGCTAAGCAAGATAAACTACTAGGTGATAGCAAGATATATGACAAGAACCAATATGGCTATCACAAGGTAAAGTGCATAAGTAAAGAGCTCGGGTAAGAGATCACCGAGACACGCGGAGACGACGATGTATCCTGAAGTTCACACCCTTGCGGATGCTAATCTCCGTTTGGAGCGGTGTGAAGGCACAATGCTCCCCAAGAAGCCACTAGGGCCACCGTAATCTCCTCACGCCCTCGCACAATGCAAGATGCCGTGATTCCACTAAGGGACCCTTGAGGGCAGTCACCGAACCTGTACAAATGGCAACCCTTGGGGGCGGTCACCGGTACCCGTCAAATTGCTCGGGGCGATCTCCACAACCTAATTGGAGACCCCGACGCTTGCCCGGAGCTTTACACCATAATGATTGAGCTCCAAACACCACCAACCGTCTAGGGCACCAAGGCACCCAAGAGGAACAAGCTCTAGGGTGCCCAAACACCCAAGAGTAATAAGCTTCTCAAACTTCACTTCCACGTATCACCGTGGAGAACTCAAACCGATGCACCAAATGCAATGGCAAGGGCACACGGAGTGCCCAAGTCCTTCTCTCCCAAATCCCACCAAAGCAAATAATGCTAGGGAGGAAAATGAGAGGAAGAACTAAAGAAGAACGCGAAGAACTCCAAGATCTAGATCCAAGGGGTTCCCCTCACTTAGAGGAGAAAGTGATTGGTGGAAACGTGGATCTAGATCTCCTCTCTCTTTTCCCTCAAGAACTAGCAAGAATCATTGGAGGTATTGAGAGTTAGCAAGCTCGAAGAAGGTCAACAATGGGGGAAGAACATGAGCTAAAAATGATAAGGTTCAATGGGGAAGAAGACCCCCTTTTATAGTTAGGGAAAAATCCAACCGTTGTGCTCACAGCCCGCACCGAGCGGTACTACCGCTCCAAGGAGTGGTACTACCGCTAGGGCGGTAGTAGCCCTTTGAAACGCAATAGCGAGGAGGCAAAAAAGCCAGAAGAACCGTCGGAGCGGTAGTACCGCTTGACATCAAGGTACTACCTCTAGGGGTAGCGGTACTACTGCTAAGGGTAGCGGTACTACTGCTTGCGAGCGGTACTAAAAAATTACATTCGTGCCTACCACCGCTGGACTTGTGACGAGTTTTTGGTCCTGAGCGGAAGTAGCCACGAAAGTAGCCGCGGTAGTACTGCTCCAAGCGGTAGTACCGCTCCCAAGAGCGGTAGTACCGCTCCCAAGGGCGATAGTAAAAAATTACTTCAGCTCCTACCGCGGTAGTACCGCTGCAGCCTTTTCAGAACACCAAAACTACCACAACTTCTGCAAACGGACTCCGAATTCGACGAAACCAAGTTTGTTGGAAAGCTAGCGACAAGGGCTAACACAATCTTGAAA
>NW_024115874.1:0-12423 GCF_003073215.2 Triticum urartu | reverse complement strand
ACGTGTCTGGCCGGACCGGACGTGTCCGGCGCGGCGCGAGGGGTGGATCTAGGGTTAGGGATGGAGGGGATCCGGGATTTTCGAGGAGGGGTCTTTATATAGGCATTGAGGGAGCTAGGAGAGTCCAAATGAGGTGCGGTTTTCGGCCACGCGATCGTGATCGAACGCTCTAGATGATGGAGATGGTTTTGATGGGTTTTGAGCCAAAATGGAGGGGTATTGGGCTGCAACACACATGAGGCCTTTTCGGTCCCTCGGTTAACCGTTGGAGTATCAAACGAAGTCCAAATGATACGGAACTTGACAGACGGTCTGCCGGTAGTAAATCAAGGCCGCTTGGCAAGTCTCGGTCCAATCCGGAAATGTTTAATCCCCACACATGAAAGAAAGGTAGAAATGACCACTGGAGAAGAACGAAGCGCTGGAATGCAAAACGGACAACGGGAAAAATGCTCGAAAGCATGAGATGAACACGTATGCCAATGCAATGCACATGATGACATGATATGAGATGCATGACAATGATAACAACACACGAAGACAAAAACCCGAACCCAAAAAAATAAAATAACTTAACGTCGGAAACGGCAAGAGTTGGATAACATATTGGGAAAATCATATCCGGAGTGTTACAGTGTATGTGCGTATATATGAACGTTTGTGTCAGTACTTACATTGTATATTCCTTTTCTTTTTTTCTTTTTTTGGCAGAAACAACATTTTCTTTTTTCTTTTTTTTTGAGCACCACCTTTTCTTTTCATGGTGTATATCTTCTATATCTAAATAGCTAGCCTTCACTAACCTATTTCTCTCAACATGCAAGCATGACACCTCATCAAGCAATATGCATTAGAAAAGACCCACTTCAACATTCAATGAGTCATAGGAAAAGATTCACTTCAACATGCAAACATGTATGATATATTTAATAAATATTTTACAAAATACAATAATCAATCACAAATAACAATATGTATTTTTAGTTTTAGCTCATATATTATTTATCCAAATATTCTTATTTCCATAAAATTATTAATATTTTAGAAATATATTGTAAAATATTTCCGTAACAACACAACGTTCGAGGCATCGTCTAGTTCCTTAGAAAAACATTGACAACCAGGTGAGCCACCGTGCTCGCGCGCGTATGCACCGTGCACCTACCGCAGGGCAGCTGGCAGCCTGGCACGCACCCAATACGACCCGAAACAAAATGTTCGTGCGGTCGTGCTCCCTTTCTTCTTGGTCGGCGGCGGGAGCAGCAGCAGTAGCCGCGCGCGCCCCCGCGAATCCTCCTCCTCTCCCCTCCTCCCCGGCCACGCCGCCGCCCAAGCCCGGGTCCAGGTCCATGGCCTCCTCCGGCGCCGGAGCCGGAGCCGGTCGCGTCCGCCTCGCGGTCGTCGGCGATGTGGTACTCTCCCTCCCTCCCCCCTCTTATTAAAAGTTAAATAAAACCGTTTAACCCTCTATTTCCTCGCGGGCGTGGTTCGGGTCGTGGAAACTGGCATGGATAGTTCTGGCGTGGCGTTGTGGTTCTTCATGGGGTTCGTACGCGTAGTGGGTTCTGAGCAGGGCGGAGGTGGGGATTGTGCACCGAAGTCTCTGCTCCTTGACCTGGTTAATTCAGTTAGGCTCCGATTTGGGGGCAACAAGGGGGATTCAGGTTCAACGATATCTATTTTTGTTTGCGAATTGCGAGTGGTGTGCATCTAAGGTGCATTTGATCTTAGTTTAGATGGGTCATATAGGACGATGAGTTGCTTCATTCAGGATTCTGGCGTCTATATGAACCAAGAGTGGATGTGCTTTACACAAGGAGTTGCTAGCCCTTATTTCTCTGAAAGGGGAGGAACTGTTAACTTTCACCTTCTTAAGTTTGGCTACACTAAACCATCAAAGTATAGAAAATAGATATATTGTTATCATGTATCCCCTGAAATCCACGTAACAAGAATAGGGTATTAATTGGATGTTATGCATTGGACATTGCAGCACGATGATTGGATCCTTGATGAAGATACAAAGGCACTCCATTTTCTTCAGGTATTGCACATTTATATGGATCCAGTCTGTTGTATTTGGATATCTCATCATGTCTATTTCATTGTTGTAACTTCTCCCTTGTTCTACAATGCACGTGTCCTGTCTGTTTGTAATGCGCTGGCCTCCAGCCATTCATTCTTAATCATGTTACATGTGTTCCATTTACAATATGGGCATTGCACTTTGAAAGAAAAATTCATACTACACATAATTCTCAGTCCAGATTTTGTTGTTGTCAGAAGCTCTAACTTTTTATATTTGAAATGCAGCCAGATCTGGTGCTTTTCACAGGTATTCTTCCTTGCTATTTCTGCATTATGATTTGCTAATTTCATTTTCTTTGTTGAAGTGCATGCAATGTGCTTATTGTTTGTCATCTCCTGTTTGTTCTCCTCTATTTGTGGCAGGTGATTATGGCAACGAGAATGTTCAACTTGTCAAAAGCATTTCAGATCTTCAGTTTCCGAAGGCGGCAATTCTTGGTAATCATGATTGCTGGCGCACACATCAATTTTCAGAGAAGTATGAGTCATATTTTCATTTAGTAAGTTGAAAATTTAATTAACTGCAGTACTGCACTTAGCTATTCTAAAATCCTTGTGTACTTGATTGGTACCCAGGAAGGTAGATCGTGTCCGTCTTCAGCTTGAAAGGTAAGATCCTTTAATATGCTATGAGCTGCATTTGCTGCTAGGACATTTCGTTAGGTGTTTCCCTTTTTATTTAAAAGCAAAGAACTAAGTTGGCATGATACTTAAATTTAAGAGGGATTGAATCAAGTAAACTGTGATTAGGGACCGCTAAAGAGATAAAGGTTAACTAATTCTCAGCCTAATTTGGCTTTTGTAGTTCGCAGTGCTAGAAGTGCAGGATGAGTCTGGTTTATTAGCTGTCTTAAGCAGACTATGATACCCTTTGTGCAGGAAATGCGGCCACTGATATTTTTTTTTTCTTGTGAATATCAGCCTTGGTCAGCAGCATGTTGGATATCAATGTTTGGATTTTCCAACAATAAAGCTGAGTGTTGTTGGTGGGCGACCATTTTCTTGTGGGGGTGACAAGTTATTTAGACCAAAGCTTCTGTCACAACGGTTGGTAAGAGATGTACTAACCAATAGATATCTAGGTTTCTCAACTGTTCTGTTAGGTATATCCTTGTCATGAATTTGTTTCTAAAATCTTGTCCTTCACTTCTGCTATTTCTGAATTATGTTTTTAAAGCTGTCATGTGAGCTTGTGTAGTAATGGCTTGGTAATACAATGACCAGAGTGGCAGATATCATATTTATTTCCTTCTCATGTCAAGTATTAATGAATTATTTATCCAAAAGGTATTGCTGTATTTGCTAGTAGATAAACATCTGGATGTCACCCTCCTGCATGATTCGGAAAAATAAATCCCGATGTCAAGCTTAAAGGTTTCATAGTTTATTCGCGATTATCCTAATTGTATCACGAGGCTAGTTTGTTATCCTGTGCTTGGCTACTTGTGTTAGGCAGTAAAAATATTAGTGCACGCATGTTGGTGCGCTTATAAGGATCTAAGGCCTAAGGGTAATATGTTGTATATTTCAAAATCTGAAATCATCATAAGAAGACGAGGACACCAGACCAGATGTGTAGAGTAATTGGTTCCTTACTGTTTTGGTTATGGAACTAACTTATTAGTCTGCACTCTGCATTCACTGACCGCTAGGATTAATACAGCCCAGCCTCCAAAAGTTTCACTAGAACTATTTTCACCTCTTTGCTGTTTGCCCATTTTGTTGACACTCTATAGATGGTAAGATTAACACATGATGATACACCTACGAGATGTGGTAGTTAACTTTCTCTCCCCCTGGGGAGATGTGGTAGCTAATTGACTGCCATTTGGCCATTCCTACAGCTTCTTAGTCTGCCTTATATGGGAAGTGCATCACAGGCCATTCTTGCTTTTGTCCTCTCCCTTCTGTGAAGAACTTCTGTTGTTGTTCATAAGCCATAACTGTAACTTATAATTCATCGCTCGTTGGTTGGCTGCAACCATTCATGTAGGTATGGTGTCGATGATATGGCAGGAAGTGCGAGGAAGATATACGATGCTGCTACGGCTGCACCAGAGGAGCATTCTGTGATACTACTTGCACATAATGGACCAACAGGTCTCTGAACATTCGAATAATCTAGTTGTATAGACTTCTCATTTCCTAAAAGCTTACCTTTCATCATGCCTACACGCAGGTCTAGGTTCAAGGATCGATGATATCTGCGGGCGGGATTGGGTAGCTGGCGGTGGCGATCATGGCGATCCAGGTCCGGTATTCATGACGATACTCCCCATTTAGCTAACCTTTTCTGAAACGGCTGCTTCATATGGCAACTCCTGCAGATCTGGAACAAGCGATATCCGACCTGCAAAGGGAGACCAGGGTTTCGATCCCGCTGGTCGTGTTTGGGCACATGCACAAGAGCCTAGCCTACGGGGTAGGACTCCGAAAGATGATCGCCTTCGGAGCCAACAACCAGACCATATATCTGAACGGAGCGGTCGTGCCTAGGGTGAAGCCTGCAGAAGCAATGAGCCCCTCCATGATCTCCACCGGCGAAAGAGATGAGCTCCAAGAATCGGGATCCGTGGGGCCCACCTCACGTGCGTTCACCACTGTCGACCTCTTCGACGGCACCGTCGAGAAGATCTCTGAGGTCTGGGTTCTGGTGAGCGGGGCCCAGGCTGAGCTCGAGGAGGAGACTGTCCTGTACAAGCGTCCTCGTGAGCATATGTGACGTCTAGGCTGGTATGAATAATGCTGTATGTAAGTGTGCTGTGGCGATGCTGGAGCTGTTAAGGAGTGCGAGTTGCTGTGAATGGACGAGAGTGCGTGACACTGGGATTGGGGCAGTGAGGAAGTCAGTATTCCCGGAGGCCTTCAACGAGAGATACTTGGGCCTTCCTACAACAGTGGGTCGTATTACTAGTGGCACGTTCGACCACACCTGTGATACTGCTAGCTTGTGCTGGCCAGGAAATTTTTCTGAAATTGGCCATTCAGGCAATTCCGCTGTACCCTATGAGTACGTCCCTGTTAACAAAAGAGGTTTGTAAGAGTCTTAACTTCCCATGGCGAAATATTTTTGGAGCAGCTCACTTGACAAGAAATCAGTGCACTGGGTGTCCTGGAGCAACCCAGCAACTCCGAAATGCAAATGTGGCATGGGATTGGGAGACTTGCATCTGTTTAACCTTGCTTTACTTGGAAAACATGGTTGGCGTTTCTTGACAAATCCAAATTGCTTGTCTGCAAGAGTACTGAAAGGGTGTTATTTTTCCCGAGGTTGATTTTATGCAAGCCAGGGGGCTCCCAAGCGAGCCTCGGCTACTTAGCGCGAGACTATTGCTGGAAGGGAAACTCTCAATGCCGGCCTTATAGAAACAGTAAGCCAAATTGGCAGTACGATACACACACGTACAAGAGCGTGGAGTAGTAAATTGCAAAAATGAATGATCACAAATTCCATGTTTCTGCTCAGGCGGCCGGGGCAGTGTTTTCTCTAGCTTTCCTGATACTGGAAGCTACCAACCTCCTCAGCATCGAGAGCTCCCGCAGTTCGCTTCCCATGCTTTCGACATTTTTAAGCCTCTGAAGCCGCTCTGCCACCTCTGCCATTATCGGTCGCGCCAATTCATCCAGTTTCAAACAGTCCATTGCCACCATCTGGATCCTTTCAAGTATGAACATGTCCGCCTTCGTGGCTATCTCCTTGTCAAACATGGTGTGCCCTTTTTTCATGTAAGCTTTCCTAAGTTCCTGCGGGCTGTTGCTGCGATACCCTCCTTGTTTTCTGGTTATAAGTTCCAAAAGGAGAGTTCCAAAACTGCAAACATCGCCTGATGTGCTAGTGATGCTGTCACATATGAAGAGAGGCCCCGAGACCTTCGGTACCAAACTGTCATCTAGCAGTATGTTGGCGGGTGTGATGTTAGCACCCACAAATGCAAAGGATTGTGAATGCAGATATGCTAACGCTTCCGCGCAACCAACTGCGATATCTAGACGTATACCAAGTGGGAAGCTGTAGTTGCCACGAAGGATGTCTTGGAGATTCCCATTTGCAGCAAACTCATGCACCAATATTGGGACATCCGCCTCCATGTGACAACCCAACAGTTTGATCATGTTATTGTGGAGAATGATAGAATAGATGAGCATGCTATTTGTAAAGGATATACTATGGGCTTCATCTACCATCATGCTGGTCTCTATATTCACTGCCACCAATGTGTTGTCCTCAAGTGTCCCTCTGTAGACCTCACAAGATGAACACTTGGCAATCACATCTGATGAATAACCATTGGTGATTTTTCTTATTTCTTCTCTTGTGAAAACCCTCAGTTTTTGCGTTTGCTCAACTATTTGACCTGCGTTCCTCATGAAATTCCGGGGTGCATTCCAAGTACTAAACATGCCCAAATATTTCAGCTTGTAGTACATCGACCACTGACCTGTTTTTTCTTGATCTTGCTGGCAGTAAGCTTTTCTAAGAGCCCGTAGACGTTCTGTAACATCTTTCATTTCAGGGCGTTTTTTTATATCCCTTCTGAGACATTCAGCTGCAAGCTTTCCTATCTTGTGCAGAACTTTCATGTTGCTCACCTTTGCTATTTTAGTATCAAACATCGCTCTTGCTGTTTTCTCCTTTTCAATAGCTTGAGTGAAGTTTCTCGTGACTCCGGTACTCATCCCATTCTCATTTACCTTTGCCCTGGTAACAAGCTCTACCATAACAACCCCGAAACTGTAAACATCATTTTCTAGGATCGACCCGTCCAGTTTCAAAGAGCTCTGGATCCATGTAACCTCTGCTTCCTGCAACGTGCATGGTGTAAGCAGTTCCGTCCTTGCAAAGCAACCTTGATATTCCAAAGTCGGATAATTTTGCACCCAAGTTCTCATCTAGAAGTATGTTGTCAGGCTTGATATCACCATGAATGATTGATTGATGCAATGAATGCATGCATGCTAATGCCTCAGCACAGTCTATAGCAATACCCAACCTTGCATCCAAAGAAATGTGATCATCGCTGCCATGGAGAAGACCTTTGAGGTTTCCTCCAGGGATATACTCGGTGACAATCATTAAAACATTTTCTTCTAAACAGTAGCCCAAGAGCCTAACAACATTCTTGTGGCTGATTCGGCAATGAACAGATATCTCCTTAGCAAACCCGTCTTTCAAATTCTGGCAGATATATTTCTTGACTGCAACTGTACTACCATCATCAAGAACGCCTCGGTAAACTTCTCCAAAGGCACCTTTGCCTATGGGATTTTTGTAGTTCTTTGTAATCATTTTAATCTCATCTTCTGTGAAGTTATTTATACCAGGATTGTTCACTGGTCTCCACTTTGCCCTTTCGTTGCTTTTGATGAATTCTCTAATCATGTCTTCAAAGCGCTCCATTATGTGAACAAGGGTTATGTAGCTGATCTCCAAGTAAAGTTTTCTGACCTGCCACCTGTTCCAAACAAGTAAATTCACTGTACTAATTATATAGTTATGGGAACAAATTATTATATATTTTGAATTCAAAAGGCAAACATTAAACCTGGTGATTACTGGTTGGTTTGATACTAGCCACCGATCTGTTTTTTCAATGTGAACCTGATGATCTAATTATGCAATTTGTTTTGCAGAGTTGTAGTTTACTTTTTCAAACTTGTGCTTTATGCATGAAGTAATATTTTTTCTTTCGCTGATTGTGTAGAGAATACTGGGAGTGACCACTTAGCAAAGTTTTCTTTTTCTCCAAGTACCCAGTTAGCAGTTTCCAGTCTAGATGTTTATGCAACAATAACACATTCACAGTTCAACTTAGGCCTTGTACAATGCAAGGTGTTTAGGAAGGTGCTTGAAGAAATAAATCAGGCTTTTCTTAAGCACCGGTGCCTATTTGTACATGGCAGACGCTTACCTTGTACAATGCTAGGTGCTTAGGGAGGTGCTTAGAAAAATAAACAGGCTTCTTCTGAAGCACCGGTGCCTATTTTTACAAGAGAGACACCTAATTAAGCGTCTGCCTGTACAAATAGGCACCGGTGCTTAAGAAAAGTCTGATTTATTTCTCCAAGCACCTCTCCTAAGCACCTTGCATTGTATAAGGCCTTATGTGATCTGCACTAACCCGCAGGCTACATGCAAAAGTGTTGGAGATTAATTTATTTTCTCTGCAGTCAAACTCTAATTAATTGTATTTGGCGAAGTGTTAGTGCACCCACCGGGAGCATCTTGATTCGCGAAATTCCAATGGGTTCCTCAAAAAAAAAAAGAATACATGAATGGGAAAATATAGGAATTGGATGTCGTGGCACCTAAGGGCCTCTTTGGTACGTGGGAAAAAGTGGCGGAGAAATATTCGAGTAGGAAATTTTACTTTGGTGGCACTATTAATTTATTTATTATGTTCAAATGAATGGATAAAAAAAAGGAGGACCATTTTCTTTCATATCGGTTTCAAAGGAAAGTGAATGGTTTTTCTACACCCTAGTTCGGTTCACCCATGCAAGAAAATATAGCAAAACATTTCGGAAAAGTCTGAAATTTTGTGGGAATGACTATGAACAAATGTTAGAAGTGCTTGCAAAGTTTTGTGGTCAAATGACATCCCAGGATCATTGTACATTTTTTTTACAAATTTTGCTTAAACAGTGCACATACATTTTGTGTATTTATTTTGTACAGAGCTCCTCAAATGTCATTTGACCACTAAAATTTGCAAGCACCTCTAACATTTGTTCATAGTCATTCCCACAAAGTTTAAGATTTTTTTTTAAATGGTTTGCTATGTTTTCTTGCGTGGTGCGCCGAACTGGGATGTAGAAAAACCAATCTCCTTAAAGGAAAACGTGAAAAATCTTAAATCCATTCGAACCTCTTTTTAGAATTCTTATGCTCGAAGAACGAGACCAAATTCTTTAGTGGCATACCAACATCACGCGTACTGATAACTTTTACCAAGCAGTTTGACTTGTTTATTAGAATGTGTATGTTTTTTTCTTTCCATGTAGATCAAACTCCCAAGTTTACAAAATTCATTTGTGTTTGTAGTCTCCTTTTTGCACATGTATTTCTACCATATTAATGTGTTTGTTTGCATTTCTTATGCTTTCAAATCCAGCAAACCAAAAAGGACTTTCAAAGGAAAACGCACAATTTTCGCAAAAAAAAAGGAAAAAAAGGAAAACACACAAAAACACTAGAAATAGGAAAATCGGAGGAATTGCCATTGTTGACTACAACATGAAGGGAAACCACGGAAATGTGCAATAGAAATTGTTTGGTTGCGCCGCATGAAAAACACATGATTTCTTTTGAAGGATCATATCTATGCTATAGTTATTGTTTAAGCAAAGAATTTTCAATGAGGTTTGATTAAATGGGAGTCGCCTCTGAAATTGCACATAAAGTACTCCCTCCGTTTCAAAATACTTGTCGTGGTTTTGGTTCAAATTTGAACTAAAACTAATGACAAGTATTTTTGGACGGAGGGAGTAGAACGTAGGAGAAAACCATATGGATTTCAATCCTACAAACACCAACAAGTGTCATATGTGAGGAAATTATCTAAGGAATAGAACCCTCCAAACTTCGTATGGAAATAGTTTCTGAACCCAAAAAGTCCCTCAAATATGAAGCAGGGATTGTTTTCTATAAAGAAGACTGACGTGTACCTGAATTGTCATAGAAACAAACAAATTTTCCATATAATTAAGGTCAATGGAAGCTTTTCCCTGCAAAGAAAAGGTCAATGGAAACTTTTCTGTGGATGCTGCATACCGGAATCGCCACTCCTTAGAAAGAAATATTTACGGGATACAATCCAGCAAACCAAACGAATCCTCGTAGAAAACTCTCGAAACCAGTTTTGATCCTCCAAAATTGATATACTTTTTCTTAAAACTTGAGAGGCCCTAACTATTAGACTGTTGACCAATTTATTTCGAAGGAAGCAGACAAGCAGAGCCTACCAAAATTAAGGCGGAACCAACTCGGTACGAGTTGAGGCAATCCATGTCAAGAAATCAAGAGAAAGAAAGGAAGAAGTTAAGCTACGGATACATACCACGGCAGCTGGGCGGCGTAACAGTTGTGTAGAACGATCGATGGCCTGGGTTGCGAGGGAGGCGGCGATGACAATGGAACGTACTACCTCTTTCCATCCAAAGGGGCCATAGCACATCCAAGTTTCCAACCACAAACTGGCGCAACCGTGTCTAGGCCCTACCAGAATTCGATATCTTTCTCTCTATAATGCACGTAGCAACAAATCAAGCACTGCACCACAAATTGGCGCAAGCGCTTTTGGTCAAAATAAAATAAAATTGACGCGTCTTCTCGTGCTTTCGCTGTCACATTCCCAAATCCAAAGTCGTCTCTTGGCACTGGCCTTCCGATGTCACACTACCGAGACCCAACCACCGAAAGACCAAGTCCCTGTTTGGGAGCTCGGTGGAACGTTCCGCTGAGATTACGGAGAAACACATAAAAGGTGGATACATACAAAATACACACGAGATAGGATATGACTATTTTTTTCAGTTCTCCAGAGAGAATATTTGTATAGTTGTCAAACTTTGCTCTTGATTTGATTATATAATAAATTTGTCATGTGTGTTCCAGTAGGACTCCACCTATGCATACTAATTGAATACCAGCAAGTTGCGAAGGAATAATAAAAACTAGACGATACCCTGCGCTGCTACGAGAATTGGTTAATGGAAATTTAGTTGATAATGTGAGAACCAAAGTTTAAAATGCATACGACTTATCATGTATAGTTGTAACAATTTATTGAACATAAATATATTAGTTGAATGATAAACATTTTTCCATGCATGGCTGAATGTTGTGGTGAGTCGTTTCTCATGCATGATTGCATGTTGATGTGGGCCTTATCCCATTCATAATTATATGGTAAGGTGGCATACTTGCATGCATGTTGAGATAAATAAGTTATTGAGGATGACTCTCTTTGGTATATAGAATAACAAATAGATCCTCTCTCTTACTTCATTTCTCCTCATAGTTGTCATGTTTTCTTAACCACACTCTCCTTGCAAGAAGACAAAGCATCATCTTTCTCCGCAGCCTTTCTCGAGACAGACCTTTGTCCCCCTTTATAAATAAAGGCACAACCGGTCGAACCGATACAAAGTGGCGAGGAAACCCACGTACAACAAGGTCAAAAGAGAAAATAAAATAGTACTGATATGTCTCCAACGTATCTATAATTTTTGATTGTTTCATGCTATTATATTATCCATCTTGGATGTTTTATATGCTATTTTATATGATTTTGGGGACTAACCTATTAACCTAGAGCACAGTGTCAGTTTCTGTTTTTCTCTTGTTTTTGAGTTTTACAGAAAAAGAATACCAAACGGAGTCCAATTGACGTGAAAATTTTTGATGATTTTTTATGGACCAAAAGAAGCTCCCGAAGTAAAAGAGTTGGGCCAGAAGAGTTCCGAGCCATCCACGAGGGTGGAGGGCGCGCCCTACCCCCTAGGCTCGCCCCCCTATCTCGTGGATGACTCGAAGACCCCCCTGATGTGAGATTGACGCAAAAAATTCCTATAAATACATAAACCCCCGAAAAGAAACCTAGATCGGGAGTTCCGCCGCCGCAAGCCTCTGTAGCCACCAAAAACCAATCGGGACCCTGTTCCGACACCCTGCCGGAGGGGGGAATCCATCACCGGTGGCCACCTTCATCATCCCGGCGCTCTCCATGACGAGGAGGGAGTAGTTCACCCTCGGGGCTGAGGGTATGTACCAGTAGCTATGTGTTTGATCTCTTTCTCTCTCTCTCTCTCCCGTGTTCTTGATATGGCACGATCTTGATGTATCGCGAGCTTTGCTATTATAGTTGGATTTTATGATGTTTCTCCCCCTCTACTCTCTTGTGATGGATTGCGTTTTCCCTTTGAAGTTATCTTATCGGATTGAGTCTTTAAGGATTTGAAAAC
This sequence comes from Triticum urartu, assembly GCF_003073215.2. Taxonomy (NCBI): domain Eukaryota; kingdom Viridiplantae; phylum Streptophyta; class Magnoliopsida; order Poales; family Poaceae; genus Triticum; species Triticum urartu. Next base: position 372 of record NW_024115874.1, on the reverse strand, counting down.
ACTTGATGTATGTCTTGCGTGTGCTTACCTGTGGTGACAATGGGATATTCCCGTGATCCACTTGATGTATGTTTTGGTGATCAACTTGCGAGTTCCGTGACCTCGTGAACTTATGCATAGGGGTTGGCACACGATTTCATCTTGACTCTCTGGTAGAAAGTTTGGGGCACTCTTTGAAGTTCTTTGTGTTGGTTGAATAGATGAATCTGAGATTGTGTGATGCATATCGTATAATCATAGCCACAGATATTTGAGGTGACATTGGAGTATCTAGGTGGCATTAGGGTTTTGGTTGATTTGTGTCTTAAGGTGTTATTCTACTACGAACTCTAGGATAGATCAAACGGAAAGAATAGCTTTGTGTTATTTTAT